>NW_003314321.1:964505-1192637 GCF_000143415.4 Selaginella moellendorffii
TTGTAAAGGGTTCCAAAAGTATAGTAGAGATAGTAAGTCTTGAAAGAATTCCCTAGTGGTGCTTCTAAATTGAATAAGGATTGGGATTGGGGGTTAGTAACTTTGGGTAGGAGTAAATATGGACTTAAAGGGTGCGAAATAAGCTTTTTAAAGAAGTGTTCAAATTCCCACTCTCGAAAGAGAAATTAACTATAATGCTTCTAACTTAAATAAAATTATGTCTTATTTAAATACCATTGGTCCTCACCTTTTCCTAGGGGTTTGAGCTTCCCTTTAGGATGGAGGTGGGGAGTTAAGATATTTATATCGGGTTAGTAGGCCATGATATTTCCCTTAGGATTCTAAATTAAGAAATGCATCTAAGGCTTAAGATTTAAAGGGTCCTATGAATAAGTTTTATTGTACTATAGGATGGTAAGAATCTAGAGGTTTGGTGTATTTAGTTGCTTGTATCTCTAAGGAGTGTAATAAACCTTAAGTATAGTTTAACTTAGGGAGGGGGATTCAGAGAGAGTTTGAGGAATCCATGACAAGCTGGTTAACACTTTATTGCTCATGCAATAAGTAGTTAAATATAAATAGAACTAAGCAAGACTTAGTATAATATACATGAATATTAGTAAAGGAACTTAATTAGAGTTATGGCAAATGTGTTTGGATAGACGGGGTAAATTAGCAAATTAAAAAATGAAAAACTTACACCAATTTATTTTGTTTATTTGCCCATTTTTTGCTTTGGTTGTAGCTAGGTTCTTTTACCAAGATCCACTCTTATTATACTAACTCCTACTTAATTTTACTTAACTTCAACTTCTCACTACATGAGTAATATGGTGTTTACCATTTATTCATAGATTCCTAAACTCTTTTGCCCCCTCCCCCTTCCCTAAAATAAACTAAAAACTTAAATTCGCTATAAGTATATGCAATCAAATACATTAAACTTTTAAATTTTCAACTTCTCTTAATACAATTGTTTCAATCATGATTTCACAATCCTTAACCTTCGACATCTTAAAGAGTTTATTCCTTACACCCTATTGTGCTTATACTAGCCAACTTTACTTTATGGGGATGTGATTTAGATCTTGATGTGAGTGCTTGGAATATGGAAAGGGAATATAGAAAATGTGCATATCAATTAGCCCAAAAACCCTAGCTTATATACAGGAGCGAGTGGTCCGGATTGAAACCAATCCAATGGCTACTAAAATCCCACTATGCTAATATTAGTATATGGCATCGTAGCCGTACACTTGGCCCTCACATCATCCCCTCCTCTCGGAATAATAGCAGACCATTAGGGTTCTCTTGTAGATAGGCCTGGATCTAGAGGAATGTCAGGAGGAGGCATTGGCGGATCTGTAGGTGGTATTAATTGCTCTTGATCCCTTTGTATAAAGCGTTTTAACCGCTACACATACACAATCTCTGGAGGATCGGCCTGCTGGACGTCATGCCAAACCTTATAAACTTGTGGTCCAACTTGCCGCAACACCCGATATAGTCCTTTCCACTGTGCAAAGAGCCCCTTAGATAAACCACGTACCGTAAGATGGGGAAAACGGACTAACACTAAATTATCCACTTTGTACTCCGCAAGTGGATGATGATAGGAGTTGTAGCGCCGTTGTTGCCCCACTTGTACGTGGCCTAAGTGTTCAGCAGACTCTGCTCGCACAAGTGGAAGAATGCTTGTCAAATATTGATCCCATGACCTAGCATCCGTAGCTCGTGGCAATCGCGAAGGTAAACCCAGCTCCGTTGGTAATATTGGATCATGACCATATAGGAGTTTATATGGTGAAGCACCAACAGAACTCTGCACCCTAGTGACATATGCATACCGAAGAGATGGCAAATAACCATCCCAATCCGAATGCTGAAAATTCACATACTTCGCAATCATCCCCTTGAACGTCCGAACAAGCTGTTCCACCAAACCATCTGATTGTGGATGATAAACACTCGTGACAGTGTGGCAAATCCCCAACCGAGACATCAAAACATGAAATGCCTCAGCCATAAATGTGGGACCATTATCCGAAAAAATCTGCTCTGGACAAGAATGCTAGAACACCACTCGATTGAGGAGGAAGTATCCAACAGTAGTTGCAGAGGCGTTAACAAGAGCACCAACTTCCACCTAACGAGTCAAATAGTCAGAAGCAATAATAACATACTCATTGCCAGCAGTCGACCGTGGAAAAGGTCCCATAAGATCAAACGCCACCAACTTAAATGGACGAAAAACTGCAATTGACTCCAACCGTCCTTCCGCAGCCCGAGGGGGAGTATGATGAGTTTGGCACCAAATGCAGCTACGCACATACCGGATAATATCAGGTCGCATCTCCAGCCAATAGAAAGATCTGCATAGCTTCTCGAGTACACGACAATGTCCCATATGCCCACCTAGAATAGGAGAATCATGGTAGGCATGGAGAAACCGCGGAATAAAGATAGAAGGCACCATCAGCCGTAAATGATCATCAGGATCTGTCCCCATAAAATAAAGAAGGCCACCTTCAAAACGATATTGAGAATGTAAATGCCAGAAAAGCAAGTCATCAGCAAGTGATGCAAGATTCTCAAACCCATCTTGAAGCCTTCGAATCCATGGCTCAATCTTTTGAGCCTCGCAAACCTCATCAAGCGAAGGTAGATCTTGCTCTACACCTTGTGGACACTAAACGTCAAGTACAGCAACCGCCGATGGCACAGAATCCTCGTCTAGAAAATCCACAGATGCTAGAACAACAGGCTCGTCAGAAACATGAGAAGAGAGTGAAGAAGGAAGAGGAGCTCGAGAAAGGGCATCAGCATCAGCCATAGAACTCCCTGGGCGATGAACAACATCAAAATCATATATCTGAAGCTTTAAAGCCCACCGAGCAATACGACCAACCAGGTTCTTCCACTTTAATAACAAAGTAACAGTAGCATGGTCACCTTCAAGTAACGTCCGAGAACCATGTAGATATGCATGAAGTTTCTCAAAACCCCAGATTGCTGCTAAACACTCCTTCTCTGTCGTGGAGTAATTCATCTCCGCTGATTGTAATATATGGCTTATATATGCAATGGGATGGCACTGACTAGACACACTCGAACTCTCTTGCATTAACACACCTCTAAGACCAATGTCAGAAGCATCCACGCGCAAAATAAAAGGTCGAGTGTAGTCAGGATATGCCAAAACCGGAGGAGTCATCAACAGCTCTTTGAGATCCCCGAACGCCTGCTCACAATCCGGAGACCAAATGAAAGATGATGTTGATGACTTCAGCAACGCTCGCAATGGTGCAGTGCGATCAGAAAGATGATCCACAAAACAACTGCAATATTGCACCTTGCCCAAGAAACACTGCACATCATCAATGAAGTCAGCAATCACCTTTGGCATATCGCAAAGAACCTCGTCCATCATCCGCTGGAAAGTTGCTGAAGCATTGTTTAAGCCAAACGGCATCACCAAGAATTCGTACAAACCAAATGGTGTACGAAAAACAGTCTTAGGAATATCTTCTTCGGCCATCGATACTTGCCAGTACCCAGAAGCAAGATCTAGCTTGGTGAACCAACGACTTCGCCCCAAACGATCCAAGAGATCAGCAGTGTGAGGAAGAGGGTACACATTTGGGATCGTCACTTCGTTTAACGGACGATAGTCGATGCAGAAATGAATACTCCTATCAGGCCTCGTCACAAGATGAGGTTCACATACCCAAGGACTCCGCGACTTCCGAATAACACCTTTCTCCAAAATCTCCTTGACATTTGCATGTAAAATCCAGATCTCCTTGGGTGACTGACGACGAATGGGAACCTTGATTGGACAAGCATCCCCAGTTGGAATTGGATGACGTGTGGCAATCTTGGCCCTAGACAATAGGTCAAATTCAAAGAGATCAGAATACTCCTTCATGAGCCGGTCCACTGCTACAATACAAAGATCGTCGGAGGGATTGGAAAAGTGAAAAGCAGAACAAGATGGAAACATAGGAGGAAATAGTGGGGGAACAAAAGTAATGGAAGCAAAGGTAGAAGTAGAGGGACGAAGAGGGACAGAAGTAAGAGGAATGGATGAAACATAAGGAAGTATGAGACAAATGGGAGAAACCTCAAAGTCACACTTGGCATGATTGCGCTGCAACCAATCCATACCAAGAATGAGGTCAAAAGCTTGACTTGGCACTACCCACAATGACTGCAACTCAAGCTCGAGATCACCCACACACACAACCAGGTCTGCCTCATCCCGTGCACATGCATATGTACGGCCGTTGCCATAAAGAATGAAAACGGGTTCTACCGCACGACGCAAGTGTAAACGGCAATGTGTGGCAATAGGTCGAACAATAGAAGATAAACTTGAACTTGTATCAACCAACACGGAGAGAATAAAAGGAGACCTCTTATTATAAAAATGAGCTTGTAAAGTAAACATTAGATGAACTGGTGCCGAGTGACCTTGATAATACTCCCGAAAGAAAGATGGAGGGGTCACTGACTTATTCGCGCAAGGTCCCTCCGTTATTCGCGCGACTCCTCGTTTCCCGGATGCATCTCGGTGTCCAAACCTTCCACTACAGCAGCACCAACGGGACGTTGCTGACACCAAGGTCTCCACCCAGAAAATGGAGGTCACCAATCCGGAAAACGCCAACAATGCTAATAAGTATGACCAACTTCGTCACATGCCCAGTAGCGAATATCATGGCCACGACCACGTCCTCGCCCTTGTCCTTGGACTCAAGCAGCAGCAGCATCAACCTCCATTGAAACAGGACCATCACCTATAGGAAGAGGAGCTGAAGGATGTGCAGCGAGAAGTGGGAGAGGCGACGTCTCATAACGTTGTGCTAAGTGAAGAGCATTGTCAAGGGTGGCGGGAGCAAGTGCATGCACAAGTCCGACAAGATCTTGACGAAGTGTTGGCCACAACATTCCTAGCTTGATCCGCTCCGACATATTTGGCTCCGCACGAAGCAAAAGACTTCGGAAACGAACACCAAATTGCATCACCGACTCAGATGGCCCTTGGTGAAGACGATGCAATTATTGGAAAGCATCATCACAATCATCGGCATGTCCGAAGGCGCGTTTGAAGACATCTAGAAGAACACTCCAATCCCCGCGAGTGGCTACTCCCAAACCGTTGTACCACTGCAACGCCGTCCCTTGGAGACACGTGGGAAACTCACGCAAATGTTGAGCATCATCCCAAGAATGATATGTGGCAATCACTGTGAAGTGATCGAACCAATGGTACACATCATCCTCAGGATTCCCGCAAAAAAACTCCGGCAGAACGCGAGGATTGGCACCAAGAGCAGGAGGAGTTGTACCATGTGCTATGAACGCCGCCATCAATTGAGTTTGGTTGTTCAATTGCAAGCACATAGCATCAAGCAATTGGACCAACTGCTGCTCCAGAGTCAAAGGAGGAGATTGCTGATCTGCTATGGAGACGAATGAAAAAGAAAGAGCAAAAGAAGAGAAATAACAAAAAGCTAGAAGGAAATGGTAGATCTAGACAATGCAAAAAGCTAGATCTAAACCAAAATTCTGAAAGGAAAAAACAAAAGAAAGGAAATGGAAAAAAGCTAGATTTAGACAATGCAAAAGTTAGATCTAAACCAAAATCCCAAATCCAAGCACTCCTCAAGAACAATCAAAGGTGCCCCTCTCCTCCACCAATGTGAGTGCTAAAGGGAATACAGAAAATGTGCATATCAATTAGCCCAAAAACCCTAGCTTATATATAGGAGCGAGTGGTCCGGATTGAAACCAATCCAATGGCTACCAAAATCCCACTATGTTAATATTAGTATACGGCATCGTAGCTGTACACTTGGCAATCACATTGACAAATATACAAAATATATTAATATTTAATATTGTTTGTAGGGTTTTCTACTTTGAAATATCATTCATGGGCAAGGATTGTAGCTTTGTAAATTGAACAAAACTGAGAAATATTGGGTATAATAGAGCAAGGAAGTTATTGCTAAGAAAAGTGAAAGAGGCTTGGCTTAGATCATAATAAAGAAGCTATGTTAATGCAATAGGTATAATCCTTATTTTTTATTTTATTCACTCTTGATAAATATTTTTACAAATTGGCTTACATGTTTTTTCATACCATAGTCTAAGAGGTAGGTGTTATGAATAATGAGGTATTGACAATTGCCATTCAACATATATGATAAAAGCAATTGCAAGTGGCTTGCATTCTAAGCCATATACTTGTCTCTCCAAGGTAATTTATTCATTCTTACAACCTTCATACAACATGAATGAGATCTTAGCCAATCGCCTTCATCCTGAGAATTTTAAATATAAAAAGATTCTATAATATTCCTTTAAAATATTATATAAGACCTCATTTTGACCATATACTTGTCCCATGGGCTAAAACTATGAAAGTGGTAGATTAAGGTTGGGATTTGATGAAGCTATTTATATTTTGTTAGATATAATTTCACTTAACTTTTTTTTTTTTTACAAAAATTGCTCCCAATGTGGTTCCAAGCAAGTAGAATGGCACATAAAGTTACAAAGAGAAAGTATGATTGATTTAGCATATTAAGACTAGCTAATAAGGTGTGTCTTTGGTTTATAAAATTAAGACTGCAGGAAACGAGCGATGATATTATAAAGAACATGCAACAGCAGCTGAAAGAGAAGGCTGGCAAATCGGGGTAAGAGCTTTTCTATTTCTTGGCTTTTAATTATTTATTTCTCCCACCTTTAATTTGAAAAAAAGTAGTTTATTGTACAATATCTCTTGCTTATTTTCATTCTTATAAAAGCATATAAAAACTCACATCACTTACAAAGCACTTTGTGTTTTTCCACTTGAGGGAGCAAGATGGAAGGTGTGTCAACAAGCAACACACCACTAACTTCCAACAAAACTCTAGAATTTACACTCATTGGAAACATGGAGGATAATGAGGATGTGAAGGAAGTGGATGGCCCTATGACTATCACTTCATTTAGGATTTTAATCTCCTCAAATAACAAATCCCTCTCAGCCAAGGTTTGAGTAGTTCCATTATATGTTTTTCTCAGTCTAACTTTAAAATTAAGACTTTAGCAGATAGTTTATAGCTCATATTCAAAGTAGCTCAATTTTAAATTAGCTTGAATATAAATTTTATACTCGAAGTTGTTTAAAAGTTCAATACTTCTATTCTAGCTTGCTATATTAGGGATAATTGTTTTCATTCTCTTGACATTGGTGCAGAGAGTGGAGTTAAAGCTTAATATAAATTAGGCCATAGTTAACTCTTTAGAGAACAAATGCTTAAAATCAAGGACTACTATAGGAGCAAATGTTGCAAGTAGTGTATTCCCACTTCTAACTTGTAGATCTGATTACAAACACAATGCATTGGTAAGTATAATAACCTTTATGACATGGAATTTCAGATTTGATAGGTTTTATATGGATTTTAAGATATTTGGTAGAAAAGCATGAGAGTACTAGATAGCTTAGTTGCCTAGGTTGTGGATGGGTTCATTCAGCCATAGAAAGAAGTTATGACCCTAATGGACAAAACCATTACAACTATATAAAATAGCTTTATAGGGAAGGAGGCTACTTGAACATTGCAATACCAAAAACAATCTTAAATTCTTGAGTCTCTTTTAGGTTAAAAACTTTATTGGAACTCAATGGACAAGATAGTTCTTCACCTTAGTGCTTAATGAACAATCATCATATAGACATTAAAGAAGTTGATACAACATCACTCTTTGCAGTTGTTGTGTCTACATTATGTAAGCGACTAAATTTTCTATTCTACTTTAGTCAATTAGCCATACCTTCAACCACTTAGAGGAGTCTTACTTACAACCTCTATATGTCTTATTCTAGACTTAGGGACTTGCTAGTCCTAAAAATGACATTTATGCCATTTAACCTTTGCACTTGGTCTAAGTGCTCCACGTATACAATCTCATGACTAACACTTAAATGTACCATTGGCATATCAACCTGTTACGCTAAGGCCATGCCCATCCACCTTTGTCACACCAGTGATCCAACACCACCTACATCATAATCCCATCTTTTAAAGATTAGGCTATCCATCCATGAGTGATCAACTTAAATCCCCTCCTTAGCATCCTTAGAATGCCCACAAATATTGGGAACAACCTTCCCCAATATCCTTTTTTCGCACCAAATCCCTTTCCGTCCACGGCCGTGTTTGCCAACATTGCTACTAAGTTAGGGCTTGAAGGCCTAACCACTACGTCCTATTGACCTCTAGAACTTCCTTGTTACATAACTGCATCCTTAGTCACCACTCAAGAGAATTACTCTTCTTCCTTTCCACAGTCTAGGATGTTGGGACGACATTTTGAAACACCATAACCCTACACGAGCCTCATGGGTACTCTTCCCACCATCTATCTTTGGGTGCCCTAGCCAAATGGCTAAAGTGAGGTTCCAATGAGCCATGCCAAGTATCCAAATAAGTAGTGCCACCCACATTTCGACTAGGAGCATTGACCATTTGATCTCCTGAGGGAGCTAGAGCCGACTCTTGAACATTTCACCAAACTACCCCGCTTGTCTATCTATATTCACTTTAGCCTTAGACTTTCCATCATCACATAACATGTGGGTATAACCTTCCTTAGTCACATTGATCTTTCCTGGTCAAATTGGTTCCACTAGAGTCTAACCCCCACACTCTCTATACTATACTTTTGGAACCCCCTATAGCCCCCCCCCCCCTCCCTTGGGGGACGATTGCTTTGGGTTTTTACCCAACAACTTGTATTAGTATTTGAACTTAGACTCAGATTCGGACTTGGACTCAATCTTGGTCTCGGTCTCAGTTTTGGTTCCATCTCAGACTCCATCTCGGATGACATCTCGGGTCCATCTCGGACTCCATCTCGGGTCCATCTCGGACTCCATCTCAAGTCGATCTTGAACTCCATCTCGGACTCCATCTCAGGTCCATTTCAGACTCCATCTCGGACTCCATCTCGGGTCTCTCGAGTTCATCTCGAACTCCATCTCGGACTCCGTCTTGGGTCCATCTCGAACTCCATCTCAGGTCCATCTCGACACTTTTATGTGTTATGTGTTGGTCCTCTTGTGTCCCTTTTCTAGAGACTCACTTATTGCTCGCTTCATGCTCGTTCCTTAAACATTTCGTTGAGAGTTCCACTGCTACTCTCGACTTTTCAAGTCAAAGCTTTTAGTCCCAACATATTATGCTCGTTTGGCTTCTCGGGTGCCCGGACATGTCTGGGGCCTGACATATCGGGTGCCCGGACATCTCCGGGGCCCGACATATCGGGGCCCGGACATCTCCGGGGCCCGACATATAGGGTGCCTGACATGTCTGGGGCCCGACATATCTGGGGCCGGACATATTAGATGCCCGACATATCCGGGGCCCGACATGTCCGAGGCCGGACATGGACATGTCTGGGGCCCAACATATCTAGGGCCTGAGGTATGCCACATGGCATACAAGTGCAAAAGAGGTATCTACTTTGGTTGCTACCATGTGGCACCCTTTCAACTCCACTTTTGGGGCTTTGGGATTTGTGTCTCACAATTCCACCACCCATAGACTAAGTTTGATTTCTTCATCAAACGATAAACCATTTTATAAAGTACTCACATTATGGATTACTACTTTTCATCCTTGGCACCCAATTAATATTCATCAATGATTTGGCATTGAAGGTTTACCATGCCTTGTCCATCCTCTAAGGAGTATAATCTCTCCAACTTAGAGACTCATTAGACCATTTATGGTGGCCCTTCCTTTTTTATTCAATTAGTTCATGTTAAATTTATTAAAGACACCATCTCTATTTCAATTTTACTACTCATTCAAGAGTAGTCTCGACTTTTACCAGCATAACCATTGCACTCTAGAACTTTAATATCGACATTTCATCAGTTATGCAAACCCCACTTCCCCATTTTATGAAGTTCTTTATTAAAGGGCACTATCATCCTCTCTTTTATTTCATGCCACCATTAGCACTAAGTTCCACTTATTCATATTTCGTACTAGGGTTATCCATGGCTTTATCATTTGGCTACTTTACCACTCTATTTCTTTTGGAGCTTTTACTTTCGTCAACTTGGAACATTTGGGAATCCATCCTTGGAAACATCTGTCCTTTTCTGCAATCTGTTAGCATCCAATACTTAAATGTTCCTTGCCTAAATTTGCTATTTAGATTCCTTTTAATGATTTTTATAGCCTAATTTTAGCCATTAATCTTTTGCTCCTATCCTTTGATTGTTGCACCATGCAACATAGAATCACCACCTCCATCGTCGAGGTATTATTTTAGTTCTATAGTAAAGGGACTTGCTTTGCTAAGTCTAGAGGGTGTTCACCCTTAGTAGGTCTCTTTAGCATTTTCTACTATAGGCTCTATCCATAGCCCAACCTTGCAACCCACCCATAAGTCCTTTTCTTAGAGACTATTATTTTGGACTCATAATACCACTGCGTTATTGGTGTTCATTTCCCTTAGGTGTCTTTCCCACTTGGTCACTTTGACTAAGCCAAACCATTACTAATAGTTCAAATTAACACTTTGAACTAAAAATTTTATTCTTTAACCTTATAAGGACTTTGTTTTTGTTTAGCCATAAGATCACCTAGTGATCTAACTTTGACACCTTAACATGTTTGCTAATAGGTACTAGGTTTTCTAGACCTTTAACTTGTTGACCATGACCCCGGGGGCATCCCCCACACTTGGCAGTGCACTCAAACCAACCCTTCCGGCCAAGGGTCCATAGCAATTGAGATTGGGTGTCCCCATCTCATTCACCACGTCTTTGGTGCTACTTGCACCAAAGTGTTCAATTAGATATGCCAAGTTTTCATATTAAGTAATTTAACTGTGCATCACGACTCTGGGGCATCCCCCACTTAGTGGTGTGCCCAAACTAATCTCCTTATTAAGAGTTAATGATCACCGAAAAATGAATGTCTTCATATTCCAAACCATAACCACGGCCAAGTGAGTTGGGACTCAAACCCAAGCACTATAAAGTTAGGACTTGAACCCAACCTCCATATATACATCTATGGATGGCATCATCTAGGATGATTGGCGTGACTCCCCATGCTGATGCACTAACTTATACTTAAAGCGTGTTATGGATCACAGCTTAGGAACATAATTCCTTTGAACTACTAAGTCTTCTTATTTGACAAGTTTGTAATCATGCATAGACTCTTCCATGTTTGGCTCCATAGGCCACCCTTTTTGAAGTTAACACCTTTAACTAGGGTCTTTATTCCCTCTGATTTGCCAATTTTGCTTAATAAGTCACATGACTAGCATAATATAGTTTCATGCATAAGTGTGAAAGTCCTTAACTTTCATTCAAAGCCATCTCTTTGAACACTCAGAGACTATTTCCTCAACTTTGATAGCTTTGCCTTATGGTAAACTTTAGGACTATATTTCTACTGCACCACTCTGATTTTGCGCATTCTATAAACCATTTATCTATTGCACCACTTTGATTTCGTGTGTTCTATAAACCATTTACACTTGTCTTTCTAAATACTACTTTAACTAGAATTATCTTTAGGAACCTTAAAGGGATTTTGTCCCTTAGCTTGCTAAGAATCTCCTTTCGCAAGCTTTCTAATTGTTATATAGTTTAATATAGATAATTCTATACTTTAAACTTTCTATGGCATCAAGTTGCTAATAACAACATGCTCGAGCACCCACTTGATTCTCCACTCCCAACTTGTATAATTATCCTTGGTTATACCCTTCGATTTTTATAATTTCATTTTATCCTTTTACTACTTGCTTTTTGGCCTTATGCCTTCCCTTTAGTTATTCTCCTCCCATCTAGGAAGGTAGTTTTGCACTTTCTACCATACATTAGCAAATATTCTTAAAGATGAACTTACTCAATAACTTAGGGAGTGGTTTTTTAATCTAGATATGCTCACTATGTAATCCCATACATCAAGATTAATGTCACTATATATGGGCCTTTTTATGCTTATTGCTAGCCATACCAAAATCCTTTTTTTGGCCGACTTATTCTATTTCCGTAACTTTGAATGTTAGATAGCACCTCCTATCCATTATTCACTAGGAATTTAGTCCCTTGGGCCTTATCTAATGCCATCATGATACCAAACACTCTCTGGTATTTTAAAGTGTTTTGGTATCCTAATGATCACTTTTTTTGACAATGAGCATTTTCCTTTACAACATTAATTTATTATATCTCAACATAAACAATTTATCCCCCAAAGGGGTATATCTAACCTCTTTATCCCAATAAGAAGTCTTGGGTACTTAATTTCTACTAGTTTAATCAATTATGTTGCACTTTTTATTTAGTTGCCTCATAGTTATCACATCTTACAACTCATTATTACTACTTCTACACATCCATCATTATTTGGGTCACCACACTTTAACTGCATGCCTTCCAACTTAAGCTATGCCATTCCCATTTCCATTAGGATAGGTTCTCATGAACCCGCTAACTTGACCTCAAGGCATCACACATTAGCACATTTTGTGTCTCCACACCATCAACTCTACAAGCTTACCCTTACGAAACTTCTCACTTATGTCTAGGTCTTTGCCCAGACAAAAGCAGTTGTTTCTCATACTAACTATCAATTAGCATTACACTATAGTATTTACACATAACTTTACGCTAAAGTTGTTTTTTTCCGGGAACACCTTTTTTAGGACTTTAATATGGCACATTTTGCCATCAATGAGATACTCACTATTCTCATATTTAGATCTTATGATCCTCTTTATCTTTCATGGGTACAATACACCTCAGTCCAAATGCTTCTACCAATTCCTTAGAACCATTCCTTGACTCCACTTGAGTTATCGTGCATGATTGGAGTTCGTTAATGATATCAACATTGAAGCCATATAACAAAAGTAGTGTGGGATTAAACTTCCAGACAAAGAAATATATTCATGTCCTATTCATAAGGAACATCTTTGCAAATGTTACATTGACATTTGATTATTCTTTGTTTTATATGATGAGAATACCGACTCATCGTTTATGTACACCCTCAACTCCTTGGGTTGTTCCAACATTTATAAAAGGTAGCTCTGGCTACCATTTCAAGGATTCATGTCCTCATCCGTATTTGATCTCCTATAGTTATTAATTTTAGTCTCAAATTCATGAGCACTAACCTTAACTATATGAGGATAATTTTGTGACTCATTTATTGTTTTGGAGTCTCTATCTTTCCCATGATCACAACTATAGTTATTTATCATAACTACATTAATCAATTTGCTAAATCAAATGCTCATCTGAATCACATCCTCAACTCTTCCCACCATCCGTCTTTGGGTGCCCTAGCTAGGTGGCTAAAGCAAGGTTCCAATAAGCCATGCTAGGTATCCAAGTAAGAAGTGCCACCCACACTTTGACTAAGAGTATTGACCATTCGATCTCCTAAAGGAGCTAAAACTAGCTTTTGAACACTTCACCAAGTTACCCCACTTGTCTGTCTATATTCACTTTAGCCTTGGACTTCCTAATGGTTATATTATCACTCAACAGCCTTCCTTAGTCACATTGGTCTTTCTTGGCCAAATTGGCTGCACTAGAGTCTAACCCCCACACTTTCCGTACTATACTTTTGGAACCTCTTATGACCCAACCCTATCACTTTAGGCTTTCACCCAATAGTCTGTATTAGTATTCAGACTCGGTTTGGTCTTGATTTTGACCTCAAACTCCACCTCGGATTCATCTCGGACTCCATCTCAAATCCACCTCGAACTCCATCTTAGGTCCATCTTAGACTCCATCTTGGATCCATCTTGAACTCCATCTTGGACTCTATCTTAGGGCCATTTCGAACTCCATCTCAGGTCTATCTTGGATTCCATCTCAAATTCCATCTTGGACTCCATCTCGAACTTTATCTTGGGTCCATCTCAGACTCCATCTCAGGTCCATCTCGGACTCTATCTAAAAAGTTAATGAGCATATTGTATGGTTGAGATCAACTACTCCAAAATTGTATAAATATTTTCTTAGAAAAGAGTCAAATTGGAAATTTAAGTGTATTTCAGTATGATTAGGAACTTATTTTGATGTGGTGCTTATCTAGAGACCCATGACAATTAGCTCTTAAAGATTACTATAAAGGGAACATATTGAAACTAATAGTCTATTATTTTAAAAAGTTTACAATCCACAATCCATAAAATATTTCATGAATTAGGCATCTGAAGACTACTTAATAAGATCAAACTGAATCACAATTATAACATCTTGCTCTACACTCCCATTGTTCTAATATGTTGTTGGATGATTAACAACTAAAGTGTTTATACAATACCCCCATCTTGGCAAGCACTGCTGGTACATTTTCATATTATAGAGATATTTACAGCAAGAATATTAGAGCTTTATAGTGGCCTTTCTTTGTTGAAATGAATTCATTCAGTGTGATTACCTTCATCACATTATATAAAGTGAAGTCTTTACCAAGAAAAAGTGGTGTTTTATTCCTAGCTTCCAAGATTTATTTGGGTTTGTAGTTATCCTTTGACTACTTCAATCAAACAAAGTCTCTATTAGAACCAAAGCCAAGAGGCTCTTTGCTGTGCAAATTTCACTATGTTGACCCAAGTGAGAATTTAGTGAGTTATGAAAGAGATAAATAAGAAATTAATTGACAAAATTGCTTAGGGATGCCTTGTTGCCAATGGCTGATTGTGAGCTATAAAAAAAACTCTCCAAAAACTCACTCAGAGTATAATTGCACTAACATTCACAATCTCCTCACTACTCACTAAAATAATTCTAAGAACATTTTTAAACACTGTTAAACACTTTAGAAAGGCCAATTTAACCTCTCACCCTCCTTTTTATAGCTAACTCTTCCATTGATTTCCTCTAAATCTTTACTATCCTTTAATGTAGATTCTCCTCCCACGACTCTTAAGGAATATCCATGCATCTCTATGTCACCTTAATCAAACATTCCAAATTCAAGTATTCCAAGTTCCTTCTACATCACACCTAAGTAGTTTGAGCCTCTAATCCAGATGCATCTATAGCTAGACCTTCATTCCCTATATGATCAATCAAACAACCATCTTTCAGGGATAATCCTGGCAAACTACTCTATATCAGTGGTTCTCAACGTCTCTAACAACATGCTCTCAAGTGAGATTGACAACTGCTCCTCGCTGGATATTGTCTAACTGATACATTAGAATCTCTTGGCACTTGTGTGCAGATCCCGGGCACATGGGTCGACTCAATGGAAAGGTCACCTACTCACCAGGAGAAGAAGTTTCGTTGGCAGAGGGAGTGGAAGACGAGGAAGGAGTCCTGGATGCTGGAGCATCGCCCGAATGTGTCAATGAGGAGGTTGGAGACGTAGACGCCATGGGCACATCTTGTCAAGTCAGTGGAGACAATGTGGCGGTGGAATTCTCGTGCCTCAGCGACGCTCTTGCATTCCCTGATGAGCTCCACCAGTGCCTTCATTCATCACGCCATAGTCTTTCATTTCATCTTTCCGTCTATTAGATATTTACTCTGGTTCATGCCCTGCTCTAGCGGGGCTGCTTATGGGGATCGGTCCAGATGTAAGGAGCAAGTATTGCAGGACTACAAGCTCCTATTCAAGCATTGAGATCATATTTCGAGGTAAAGTATTGTGTCCGCTCTTATGTATGCTGACATAATTCATGTGGCAGCAACAGGATAATGACTGCTAGAAGCCAAGGCAACAACAAAGATGATAGTGGACTTTACTGGGAGTGCTTTTGCAGAAGCCACGCTGCTAAGAGCGCCACCTTTTGGAGCTAAGAAGCTCGAGGACCCCTGCACAACTCGTTCTTCTTCTAGTGGAGCGAGACAGGTTGAGGTAAAGTTATCCTTTGTTTGGCTTTGCTACTTTCGACTCTCAGATTTTCTTTTCTTTGCTTGTTCTGAGTCGGGCTCCAAATTATTGGCACTGTTTCTTCGAACAATGCCAAATCCGCCAAGGATGGAATTTTGCGGAGGGCTGTGGGTGGCAAGAGCCGCCAACTCGACAGGTTAGACCCGAATGAGAGCTCCGGGTGGATGGATGAACGCGACTCGACGTCCTTGCAATCGCAGTTGGGAGATTCTTCCTCGGCAGCGTCATGGCAGGGAGGTATCCAATCGCCAAAGTGTGGTGACCTCTTCCGAGAGGATCCGGGCGATCGACAACATCCAGTCGTGGGCTGGATCGAGAAGCTGGACGCGGAGAATCACTACTACACGTACGAGGTGGAGGAACATTGGGCTGGAGGTACTCCAATTTCGACGCAACACGCGTAAGAATCTCATTGGTCCAGCGAGCACTGTTAGAATACTGGCAATGCGATCAATGTCTTTTTGTAGCCCTAAATGTTATATATGTTTGGGATTTGACGGTGCTAGGGCAGGGCAAATGGCGGAGCTCCGGCAGAGCGTCCAGCCGCGATGGGTGATCGTCTCCTCTGCTCGCGGCAATCGGCCACATGATGTTTCCTCCGATCACAGCGGCAGCGATGGCGGTAATCACAGTGGCGGCAATCACAGTTGCCCGTTTTGCAGGAATCACGAGCACGAGACAGGGGACGAGACGTTTGCGTTCCGGGAGAGCGACGTGGTGAGCGCGCCGGATTGGAGCGTCCGCGTCGTCTACAACAAATTCCCTGCTGTGGATTCTTCGCTGTCGCCGACGTGCACGATCGATGAGGATTGTCATCGTAGCCGGCGCTCTGGATTTGGATCGCATGAGGTGGTCGTGGAGACGCCGGAGCATGGAATCCAATTCGCGGAGCTTCCGATCGACCAGGTAGAGCGAGTGCTCAAGGCGTTCCGGCACCGGCTCAAGGATCTCAGGAATGACAAGCGATTCCAATGCGTCCAGGTGACTGGCTTCTTCCATGGCTGGATTGGTTTGACCGATCGCATGGCTTTCCAGGTTTTCAAGAACAATGGCAAAGAAGCTGGTGCGTCGCTGCGTCACTCCCATAGCCAAATCATCGCATTGCCTATGGTACCTCAAGAACTAATGTGGCAAGTTAAAAACTCCAAAGAGTTCTTCGAACGTAAGGGACGCTGTCTCCTTTGCGAGTCCGTGAAAGCCGATCTTCGAGATCGCTCAAGGTTGATCGATCAGTCATCAGGCTTCGTTTCAGTGGCGCCCTTTGAAGCTCGCTTCCCGTTCGAGACGTGGATTATTCCCATCAACCATAGTTCCAACTTTGAGGAGACGAGTGATTCCGAGGTGATGATTCTTCTTTCTTTCTTTTGGTTTACTCTCCACTAACGCATGCATTCTCGTTTATAGATCGGGGATTTGGCGAGATTACTTCATCTAACATTGAAAAAAATAGTGCAGCAATTTCCAGGCGCTGCATACAACTACGTGCTTTACAACAATCCTTTCTGCGAGGAAACCAACACGGAGTATTTCCACTGGTACATTGCAATCCTCCCTCGACTGGGAGTGCTGGGGGGCTTTGAGCTTGCCACTGGTTGGACCATCAACACGGTGGCTCCTGAGAAAGCCGCTCAAACTTTGAGGGAGTGCGTCCTCAAATGATCTGGTATTCATTGTTAAGAGCTTCTCGCTAGAACTAACAGCTGGTGATTCTTCGTTTCAGGCGCGCATTTTTCTTATCATTCAAGCTTATGCTTGACAATTTTTCTCTTGTCAAAAAGTTTTCATTTACGGATTGCAAGAGAGGTAAATAAATCAATCGAACAGTTATTGTAGATGCGTGACCGCTGAGTTTCTTCTCGGATGCATTTGCTGCTGGTTCCAGATTCTTACAGGTACGTGACTTTCATGCTCACTGTGCTGGTGAGTTCTAGCATTTTCGCATTGAATAATGAAGAGCTTGCTCGCTTGCTCTCTCCGATCGTTCCTTCTCTGGAGCTTTGCTTTTATGGTTTCTCACAATCCTCGTGTACATGGTTTTATATTTGTAAAACTTGCAGGGACAAGCTTACAATGACAATGGGCGATTCTATGAACTATCTGGTAAGATTTACATTGAAGAACGTGGACGATTTATTTCTCTGACGATTTGCTTTTCTCTTCCATTTGACAGGGAACGAACGAGAACGAAAGCCACCATAGCTGAGTCCTCGTGTTGGTAGCGACATGAGAATCCATCCATGGTTTTCATAAAAGATCATTAAATTGGCACAACGATGTGTGCGTTTTGTCGCGTGGATGGAGAGGGGAAAAATGGCCGTTGGAGGGACAGCCGTGCACGAACGGACAGGATGACTTGCGGCACTGCGACCATTGGATTAATTTGGTGATTACCCCTTAATTCCAGACGCTGCTTAGGACAGAGTTAATGTGAACGAATTTACCGTTTTACCCTGCCAGCGTGGCACACCCCTGGGGAAAGTTTGCAGGGTTCACACAAACTGGGCTATGGCGGAAGCATTTAAACGCGACGCACTGGTGCGCGTTTGCGTGACCGATCACGACCGCCTTTTAATCCGCCCTCGATGCTGTGGCCTCCATTCTCTCGATTCTAGGCATTTCCTTTCTCCTCCATCTCTTCCTCCTCCATTCTCCTCTTGCTGGATCATCCGCCGTGTCGATCGTTGCATGCGCGCGGCCTCGCGATGCTTCTTTCGATCCGATCCACGCGCGGCAGTGATATTTCGATCGATCGGCGAGGGATGAGAGCTTCGGCGATGGCGCTACTGCTGGCGCTCCTCGGATTCTTGCTGGTCGCCGGCGATGGCCAGATGCTCTACAAGGATTCTCGCCAGAGCATTGAGGCGCGGATCAAAGATCTCCTAAGGAGGATGACGCTCGAGGAAAAGATCGGGCAAATGACGCAGATTGAGAGGGCGGTGGCGAGCCAGGCCGTGGTCAGGCAATACGGCATAGGTGAGTGAGTGTCCTCAATCGATCGATCGATTGAGAATGCGATAGCTTCTTGGAAGAATCGCGTGTGATCATCTAAAATCTCCAATGGCTGCTGTGTGATAGGGAGCGTGTTGAATGGGGGAGGCAGTGCTCCGGCGGAGAGGGCAGCTCCCAATGTATGGGAGGACATGGTCGATGACTATCAGATTGGAGCTATGAGCACTCGCCTTGGAATTCCAGTCATCTATGGCGTCGACGCAGTGCATGGTCACAACAATGTCTATGGAGCTACCATTTATCCTCACAACATTGGCCTCGGTTCTTCCAGGTACTTACTCATTCTTTCTCCATCCATCTTTTTCCTTCCTTTTTGGTATGAAAAGTTTTTGGGACTTTTTCTCAGGGATCCTGAGCTGGTGCGGAGAATCGGAGCTGCGACTGCGCTGGAAGTGCGAGCGACTGGAATGCCTTACGCCTTTGCTCCCTGCATTGCTGTTTGCCGTGATCCGAGATGGGGGCGATGCTACGAGAGCTATGGTGAAGATACGCAGCTCGTGAGAAGCATGACGAAGATCATCCAGGGCTTGCAAGGCTCTCCACCACCTAGTCATCCGTCTGGCTATCCTTACGTTGGAGGACCGTAAGTTAGATCACATTTTCTCTATCCGTGACTACATGACCATTTCTTTGCTTGTTTCAGATCCAAAGTTGTTGCCTGTGCCAAGCATTTCGTGGGTGATGGAGGGACAGTGAAGGGAATTGATGAGAACAACACAGTGACCACTTATAGGCAGCTCGTTCAAGTTCATATGGGTCCTTATCTTGATGCAATCGCCATGGGTGTTTCAACCATCATGATTTCGTACTCCAGCTTCAATGGCATCAAGATGCACGCTAATCGTTTCCTGGTTACCGAAGTATTGAAAAATCGTCTCGGGTTTCAGGTAAGCGGCTCTTTGATTCCGTCACGACTTGCTAATAAACTATACACACTTTCCTGTCTGTTTCTGCAGGGATTCCTGATATCTGACTGGGAAGCCATTGATAGAATCACCGATCCACCCAAGCAAAACTACACGTACTCTGTCTTGACTTCGGTCAATGCAGGTATCGACATGGTAAGCAATTAGCATTTGGACTTTTTTGTGCGTGTCAGTGTCACTAAATTTCGCTTTCACGACGCAGATCATGGTTCCGTTCGATTACCAAAACTTCATCAACATCCTCACTGGACTCGTAAAATCCGGAGCCGTCAGCCAGAGCAGGATAGACGACGCCGTGACCAGGATCCTCAGAGTCAAATTTGCTGCTGGACTGTTCGAAGCGCCGAAGGCAAATAGGAAGCTCAACAACAAAGTCGGCGCAGAGGACCACCGAGAGCTAGCCAGGGAAGCCGTGAGAAAGTCACTCGTGCTCTTGAAAAACTCAGCCAGGAGTGGATCTAGCAAGAACATCCTGCCACTCAGCAAGACGGCGCCCAAGATTCTAGTGGCTGGAACACACGCTGATGACTTGGGACTTCAGTGTGGAGGATGGACAATCACCTGGCAAGGTGGCAGTGGACAAACAACAATCGGTGAGTAGCAGTTCTCCTACTTCAAACTCTCGTTTGTTCTTGGCTAACTCTGATCTTGCAAAATGCCAGGAACTACGATTCGCCAAGCAATTGCCAACACCGTGAGCCAATCCACGCAAGTTGTCTACGAGCAGTCCCCAGACGCCAACTTCGTCAAGGACAAAGGCTTCTCGTACGCGGTGGTGGTGATCGGCGAGCAGCCTTACGCCGAGATAGCCGGCGACAATCTCAACTTGACAATCCCCAGCCAAGGCATCGACACCATCCGGAACGTGTGCTCGTCCCTGCGCTGCGCGGTGGTGCTCATCTCCGGTCGGCCGCTGGTGCTGGAGCCTCACATCGATATGATGGACGCGCTGGTGGCGGCGTGGCTTCCAGGTTCCGAGGGCCAAGGCGTGGCCGACGTGCTTTTCGGTGACCACGACTTCGTGGGGAAATCGTCCAGGACGTGGTTCAAGCGCGTGGATCAACTTCCCATGAATGTGGGAGACATGGGCTATGATCCTCTCTTCCCGTACGGTTTTGGCATGACAATGCGGCAGCAGTAAGTTCTCTTTTCTTTGTTTCCGTACAGATTAGTTCTATAGATTCTTTTGCGAGGATCACAAAGATTTTTATCTGATAATACATAGAGGGGAATGTTTATAACTTCCATTCCATTCTTCCATTGAGGATTGTAAGAGATCTCTTCATCGTTGTTTTGCAGAAGTTTATCACAATGATAATATAGAGTTACCATTCTTAATTAGTTCGTTTCAGTTCTCTAGGTAAGACCAAAGATAATATTGAGAGGGAATGCTTATGATCATTCCATTCTTATTGACGAGCAACCAAGGAGCTCTTGGCTGTGTCAAGAATCGGGCTTCACCATCTTCACGTTCTTGTAGAGGCGGCGGAGATCGTTCATGGCTCTCTCTTCGATCTGGATGCAGCGAATGCTGGACGGACTGCTCGTGTCGGGCTTGTACCAGCAGCTGGGATGCTCGGACGAGAGATCGCTACTGCTAGCGGCAGCATCTCTGCCGAACGAAGAAGCGGCGAATCCAACCACTGGCGGGCTTCCAACTTGGTGGCTTCTAAACGATGCTCGCTGCTCCTTGTGCTTGGCCTGGAGAAAAAAAAAAAGAAAAAAGAAAAGAAACACGATCAATAAAGCACCACCACCTCGGGACAAGACTTTTACCTCTTGCTTTTGGATGTCTCTCAGCGATGGAAACGCGCCAGGCGATGAGCTTCCGGTCCACGGTGCGGCTTTCGGGGGTGTGAAGCTCATCGCTGGAGCTGGCGGCGATCGAACAAACTGCTGTAGAGGAATGCGCTGGTGTCCCGGTGCCGCTGCCTCGCGAGGGGAGCTCTCCGGAGGCTTGCGTTGCATCGCCACTGACTTGTTGTTAGCACTGGTGTTGCTTGACTCGGCCTTCTGCTCGGTTTGAATCTCGGAGAGAGACGCAGCTCCTTTGCCGCGCTTGAGAGCACCACCACCCCAAGCTGGGCCATCTGTTTTCGCAACGAGTGGAACCGGCGGCGGTGGCGGCGGAATGGTTTCCGGAGCTTTGTCCAGAGCACCCGTTAGAAAGAGGGAGAGGCCACCTTTCTTACACTTCGTCTTGGCTTTCTTAACGGTTGCTTTGGAGCGACCATCGTCAGCTTTAGAAACTTCCGTTTTAAGGTCGGAGCCACTGGTCACTTCTGCAGAAGGAGACGGGAGTCTGAATCCTAGAACCTTGGATTCCATCTCTGCGACGCTGTCCTCTTTAAAATCAGTCGCCACCTGTGAAAGAAAGATCAATAATCTGAGATGAAAGCATGATATGAGACTAGCTTACCTCTTCCACCTTGTCAGGAACCTGGACTTCAGTTTTCTTGCTGTTAGTTTTCTTGCTCTTGCGACGCTGGCGTTTCGAGCGTTCGTCAGTCAGCTGGTTTTGCTTCTTGGAGCTGGTCTCGGGAAAAACTTCTCCACTGGTCTCAGGCTCTTGCGTTTCCAAGATCCTGAGAGACTCCAAAATTGATTTCTTGGTGCTAAGCTTGGTCATTTGTTGGTCATCCAGGCTCTGTCCCTTGGAGAGCTTCATCTCCAGCAACTCAATCTGCTGGAGCTTCTTGCGCATCGCACGTAGTTGCTTGGTAGCTCTATCTCCTGCGCTGTCTTCCTGAAGGAATCCTGCACCGGGCGGCGTTGGAAACAACTGGTCTTTGAGAATTCTTGGATTCGCGAAGGAGTCGGCGTCGTCTTCTTCGCTGTCCACGATAGCAGGTGTTGTCGCGCTGGGAACTGGGAGCTGTCGATGACTCCATGGTTGTAAAGAACAGGCATCCCAGGACTTTTCCAAGTCGGCTAGAACTGATGACCTCGTTGTACCAAAGCTCGCGCCAAAGAATGCAAATATGTAGTCCAGATTACGCAATATGAGGCTCTGAAGAAAAAAGAAAAACAGATTATTACTATGAGAAAGTTGAGCAGTCAGCACACACATACCTCGCAGTAGCGTTTCAGCTCATCAGCACCGAGCGCATCTGCAAACTCCAGGATTTGCAATGCGTTCCTCGGTTCGACGATTGTCGTTGCTATCACCTTTTGACATAAGTCCCTCAAAGAGGGAAGACGATCCTCTGGATCCCTCGGTGGCGTGACAACGAGCTCGTCATCACCGTTGTCGTCAGTAGCAGTTTCATTTGGAACCAGAGGTTCCGAGTCCGATTGATAAGCAGGCACGTAGATCTCTGTCACAGCTAGTGAATGCGTTTCACCTACAGCCAGAAGTGTGGCGCGTTTGATCCCATGTATGCGCAGCGGAGCTGGACTGGAGGATTTATCACTGTCCCACGCATAAACGTCTCCAGTAGAAGTTGCTACTGCCGTTCTATATTTTCCCGCAGACACGGACACCGCATGATGTCCAGTCATAGTCAGCACCTGGCATAAAAGAAGAACAGCTAGTATAAACATCATAGGAACAATAGAACAAACGAAGATTACCTGCTGTGCATGTAGTTGTGGATCAGCAGACAACCACGAAAAAATCAAGCCATCCGCAGCGATCGCTGTACTGTGCACCACACCCGCCGCTACAGCGACGATATGCAGGCGTTCGGATAAGTGGAACTTCAGTGGGTGTTGTCCCGCCTTCTTTGTATTTCTCACTAACACCACGCGCCTGGGTGACACCATTTTGTGGCCCCATGTAAACACCTGCATAATAACTTGTGTAAGGTCGATCATGCGTGGAGAATCAGCTACTTACCTCGGTCTCTACGATCACAACAGTGTGACGTTTTGCAGCGGAGATGGCCAAGGCTTTCCTTCCTTTCAAATAGTCCACTACGCGTGGTACGCAGTTCGAAGCGGAATTTGAAGTTCCGTATCCCAGCTGGCCGTCTTTGTTGCATCCCCAAGTGTAAACCTCTCCGGACTCGGTAACAGCGGCGCTGTGTTTGTTCGCCGCTGCAACTTCCACTACTTTGGCTCTCAAAGTAGATACACGCCTTGGAGTAGATTGAGTGTCTACAGCAGGATAACCAAGCTGTCCTTCTGTAAAGACAATATGTGAGAATGGATAGGGGATGGAAAAATGCTTCGCACCTCTGTTTGTACCCCATGTATAAACTTCACCACCCTCCGTCGCTACGATGGTATGGTGCTTGGCAGCTGCAACGTTTTTAACCCGTCGTCCGCATAAGCCAGTAACTTGACGAGGTGCTATAACTGCAACTTCTCCACTGCCAGAAGGAACCGAAATGGTTTACACGAAATAAGTTCTGCATTGCAAACCTGTAGTCCTCGTGTCCCAGGCGTCCTCCCCTTCCATATCCCCAGGAAAATAGCTGGCCGCTTGAATTAACTGCTGTGCTATGGAATTTTGCAGCTGAAACTCGGACGATATCAGCACCGTGAAGAGTCTCAACTCGACATGGTACGCGTTGAATGCCTGCTGTGCCTGTCCCGAGTTGATAGTTTGAGCCATTCCCCCAGCTGAAAAGCTCCTTCAAGACAACTCCTGCAGGACAAAAAGCAAAAAACTTAGTAACTTAAGATGATGGTGCGAAACCTCAGCTCACCTCTGCAAGATGGAGCAACAGCCTGTTTGACAGGACCAGAAACCAAGTCGACTGGAAGTCGACCTTTCGAATCATCCAAGGACACAGAAGCGCCACCGTCAACAAGCGCACCGGCAACGGCAAGGTGACCAAAATGTAGAGCCCTGTGCAAGCTTCCCCAGCCGGATTCTCCATCCTAAAATTTGCGAACATGAGAAGAAGTGAGAAATCGAAAGGCAAAAAAAGAACTTCAATAACGTACCCGAGCGTTAGGATCAGCTCCAGCAGCCAAAAGCCTCTTCACGATCGGAACGTGATTCCTCCAGGTTGCGATATGCATGGCGGTCGAGCCAAACCTGTCCCGAGCATCGACGCTACCATTAATCTTCTTGAGAGCAGAGAGAGCGGTCTCCACATCATGCACTGTTCCATTTCGAGCAGCAGCGAATAAGTCCCGGCTCGCAGAATTCGCCAAAGCATGCCGACCAGCAACCTGCTTTCCACTTGACTTGGCCTCCATCGTTACCAAGTCCAAAACTTTTCACGTTTTTCTAGCCTGTACCTGTACCCCTGAGCTACAATCCACTACCGAATTCCATCCTCATCATATTCTTTTCCCAGGTAGAAGGTGAGCACCAAAAGCCAGTGGCAAATCCCCATGGTTGTCCTCCCGGCAAAAACTATGTTCCTGAGCCTGAAGTTGTTCTTACCAAGTCTTAGCAGCAGAAGCATTAGTAGGATCGAAAGGGAGGGAACCACTCCATGCCAGAAGCGCGAGAGCGGTGTTGCCTGGAAAGAAGATCGCCAAGATCATGCCAAATTCATCAGATGATGGTAACAGTACCTGAGGCGATGGCGCTGACACGGCTGCGCCCTAAGAACCCAAAACGCAACTTCCCTCCGCCCACCCTTCCACGTTTGCCTGCCACTCGAAAGTCGACAGTGGATATCCACGAATTCCACCAGGGTATCTTCTTGAGGGGCATTTTTAAAGTAAAACTCCCCGAGCATATAACTAAGGAATGTTCTTCCCGCTGCTAAGAAAGTTCTTGGTCCACTGTTCGTTAGACTTCAAGGTTTTCTCGGCTTCATGCAAGAACTGCTGCTGCTCTTGCAACCGAAGTAGAGCCTGTGAAACGAAAATTAACAAAAATTCTCATTGCTTCTGAAGCATACCTCCGTGCTTGCCATAAGTTCTTCGCCCGCCCCTTGAGGAGCACACGACGAACTGCTTGCGATGTCAAACTTGCGCTTAACTTTCTTTCTAAGTTGCTTCACAGTGTCATTCCTGCATGGAAAAAACACACTTTTTGAGGAAACAAAGGCTAAAGCAATGGAAACTTACCATGGATTGTGCTGTATCAACTTGAAGAGCGGAGTGGTCGGGTCCGAAGCACGCTTCTTTTGTTTACCTGTCCTCGACCTGTTCTTTCGTCCGCAGCTATGCCTTGCGTCCGTTGTTGAATTTTCAGTGTCATAGAATCTCTGAAAGCAACTGTTTTCACATAATTTTGTAGGTATTGAAAAACTTTGCACCTTTTCCTTGTCAAGTTCCTGGTATCGCATCTCTAGGTCCCGCCGTCCATCTTCCACTTCCTGTGCAATCTCAGCAGCCATAACTCGCGCTCTTTCTAGATCAGATCGTTGTTTGGACAACTCTCCAGTTTCTGGTGGCACAGGGCAAGGAAAAAATCTTGTCAAGACAAAAGAACTCGGAAACAAACTACCACAGCCACCAAACCAGTTTGTATTCTCGCTGCATGTTCCACAAGTTGCTTCTCAAGTGAGGCATCTGCATGATATAGCTGTTCCTTCATTCGAAGTACTGCATCACGTTTACCAGCAAGTTCCTTTTTTTCCTGCATTTCATCTGTTGGTTGGTGGCTAAATTTGAAAAACAAATGACGTTCTGACCTCAAAGCACTTTTGAAGAAATGACTCCTTTTCTTGAAGACACATACTTCTGAGCTCGTCCATCTTCTGCCTTGACGCTGTAAGATCCGCCAGAGACTGGGATCGCTCACGTTGGACAGCTTCCTACTTACAAAAACAGATTTTGATTTGCGACTTAAGAAATCAGTTCAAACCTGAAGCGCTTGCAAATGTGCTCGCTCTCTGAGGAGACTATCCCTCTCAGTAGTCTGTAAATCTTTAATGTTATGGACAGACAATGAAAGAATTCGCATTAGCTCCTCCAACTGCAGTATCCATGGCAAGGCTTTAGAAGAGAAACACGTAAAACTCAGAATTTGCTGAACCTGGTTTTGCCACTCATTCATGAACGTGTGTTGCTGATGCATTGATCTCTCAAACCCGTCCAGCCATTCAGTCCTGAACTTATTAGAGTTCTCTTTCTCTGTAACCATCCAATGCTGTATCTCGTCGACCTTAGTACACCAGTCATTGGATTTTGAGACTAGCTGCGTGAGCATTTCCATCGTATGCTTTTGATTTGCCACAAATGCTCTCTACAACAAGGCAGAAAAGGTCCTAGAGATTGAGAAGAAGGAGAAATCCGTTTACCTCGCTGTTTAGCTGATTCTCCTTGGCTTCCATTTCCCTCGCATGGGAAATTTTCAATATATCCACCTGCATGCATTTCAGAACATTTCAGAACAATCTGTTGAAAGAAAAAGAAACGTAAAAACAGGTACCTCTTCTTGGTAAACTCGCTGTAATGACGACAGCTTCTCGTCCGCAAGAATGCAAGTGTTTTTCAAAAGATGGATTTCAGATGATAGCTGCACAACAATCTTTTGTGCCTCCTCTTTATCTTCTGAAAATTGCTTGCACAGTGCTGAATTGCTAGAGATTTCAATCTCAGAAATCTCCCTCTCAATTCGCAGCTTTTCTTTCTCAACCTTAAGAATTTCTTCCTTCAGTAAGGAGTTCTCAGACTTCAGTTGCTTGACTTCATCTGTTAGTTGATTTTTCTCGCTTTCAAGGATCCCTTTCGAGACTAGAGTTTGTCTTAGCCTCTCAAACAATGTGCTTTCCGAGTTCCCACTCTCAGGAACTGCACGCTTGTCTGATCCTGATTCTTCAGATTCCTGCAAAGCAGCAACTTAGAAGCATACTATATCGAAGCATTTTACCTGCGAACTCAAGTTTTCGAGACCACTTGCAAAAGAAACTCGGTGTGCTTTTGGTTGCGCTGAAAAATACAACGTTTTTCCAACGAAAACTGAGGCTGTTCATACCTTTTTCACGTTGCTGGATTGCCGGACTGGGCTTGGCTTGTTTGTCAACTGGAGGAGTAACGGGGATGATTAACGAAATGTCGTCTCCATCTCGTTTTGTATGGCTCGTACTATCTGAGAGCTTGCCCGTTCCCTCCGTGTTGCCTAGTGTTGAGCTGAAATTTGTGGGGCTCATTCGTCTTCTTCCGGCTATAGGAGTTTTTCCCGAGAGGCACGAAGGTTGGTACTCACCAAACTCAAATGGTGTATCCGGTCTTTCAGTCGTTGGCTTCTTCGATATATTAGATGGCCTTCTTTCCGGTTTTGCCTTATTGAAGTCACCCTCCGAGCCATCCGGAAGCATAGATAGGATATCTGAGCTCTCACCCCAGTCGTCATCCTGTGAAATAAACGTGGAAAAATAAGAGAATAAAAACCATATGAGATCGACGTACCTTTTTCTTCCGAGGCTCTTGGTCGTGTTTAACAGACGAAACATGAGTGAGAAGGCTGTCAAAGGAACTCTTCTTTTCCAAGCTTGGAGGTGGAGCGAGATTTTCCTTCCATTTCCTCTTGAAGATTTCCCTGTCGAAAATGTGAATCAAACGAGGAGTGTCGATTTTCGAATGCTTTTCGCTGGATGAAGTGTTTTCTCCATCTTACTCATCCGGTGGCGTCTCTGGCTTGCATTCTTCTGTCGGAGAGCTCATCGTGGGATTCACGCTGGGAAACATGGTTGGAGTGGAGCACTGTTTCTCAGCATCATCGTTTTTGACAGTAAACGAGCTCACAGAGTGGCTGCCTTGAGCTGAATCAGTGCGTGTACTTTCAGTAACACTCGACGTCTTTGTGGACACTGGCAATTCCAATGGACTTTCCTCGTCAATCCCTACCAGACCTTGAATCAACGAAGTAGGAAATCTCTCAGCTCTAGACCAATTCATTCTACATCCTTACCTTCATCAAAAAGCGCATCTATCGATCTGTCGTCGTGACGAGCACGGGACCAGGATCGTCCAAGCGGCGGAAGGCCCGATTCGGCTGCAAACAGACGAGAAAAGGATCAAATGGGAGGGTTCTCGGCGAACTTACACGATCTGGAGAGCGATGGCGCATCGGCGAGGGAGGAGAGCGCCATTTCCACCACACCCTAGCTCGCCCTCTTCCCGCTAAACCTAGAATTCAAATAAGCTCTGTTCTAGGGCTTGTGAAATGCCGGGAGCTGATACAATCCCTAGATTGAATGCTTGCCCATGGCGCTGGCGCTCGGAGCTTCTTCTTCACATGTCCTTTCGATTCCTCGCTCGGGAATCACATTCATTTCATCGTGGCCTCCATCTTCATCCAGGATTAGCAGCACCGATGGCAGCAATGGCGCTCGGATTCTCACCGCGAGAGTGATTTCTTGCGGCACCAGGTTCACAACTCTTGCCACTGGTAAGCTCAAGCGAACGCATTCTTTCTCGTTTGATGCTTTGTCTGGCACAGTGGATAAGAAATCTCTTGAATCGATTCAAGACGAAGACAAGGTCAGGGATGAGTTTGTGGAGGTGGGCGTTGTGATTAGAAAGCATGGAGTTCGTGGGGAGTTGCTGATTCGGTCCTCTACCGATTTCCCTCAAGAACGATTTGAGAAGGCAAGTTCTCTTTAGAACAAGGACAATTTGTAAGGTTTATCTTGCTTCTTTCAGCCTGGGAAGCGATGGATGAAAATCTCCGAGAGAGGTGAAGAGACGATAGAGTGCGTGGATCTCGTCAGTGGAAGAAATCGAGCTGGCAAGCTACCGTGCTGGTTGCTTACGCTGAAAAATGTGGACTCGGTCGAGAAGGTAAGCTCTGATGTTCTTACTCTTTGACAAAATTTGTATTTTTTTTCAGGCTTCGAAGTATATTGGTGCTACCATGCTTGTCAAGCGTGACGAACGGCCTGCTCTGGAAGAAGGCGAGTTTTACATTCCAGATCTCATAGGCATGGACGTTTTTGTCCAGGTATGAATTTGGTTAGTTCATGCTCATGCCTTGTTTACTTTACTATATTTTATGATAGAGCTCCATGGAAAACATTGGAACTATTGCTGATATGTGCAACTTTGGAGCCAGTGACTTGCTGCGTGTCCAACGAAATCCAGCTTCATCTGTTGGTGAGGGCCCTCTTATTTGGATTCCTTTTGTCGAAGCTATAGTTCCCGTGGTTGATATGGAGCAAAGGCGAGTGATAGTGGATCCTCCCGAGGGGCTACTGGAGCTGAATACGCCCGCGAAACGCAAGGAGAAAGCTGAAGCACGCAAAGAGGTAGGCCGAAAGTGAGTTCTATAATCTGCCGAATTAACGGTTCTTATAGGAGGTGAAAGCCATGCGGAAGTTGCAAATGAGAAAGAGTGGCTTAAAGAAAAGTCTGATAAAATCCAAACAGGACCACCTTTTAGCAGGACTTTCTGTCGGCGAGCAAGAAGAGCGAGATTCGTTGCTGAAGGAGCTTTTGAACATCGACTTCAAAGCTCTTCAAGTGTCCTTTGTGAAAGCTTGCGAGCGTTCTAAAACGGTATGACCGTGCATATTTTTGCTGTTAATGTTCTCCTGTAAAGAACGAATGCAGGTTGAGTGGCTTCACCAAGCTTCCCGAGATTCCCTCGGTTTCCAAGCAGGAGCTCGAGAGGTGGATGAAAGAAGGCACACATACCGGAGATGGCGAAACAAACAGTGGAAAAGGTTATTGGAAGCGGGGACTCGATGTTATTGCAAGCAATAGAGTGGCTGTTGCTTCCTTGATACGTCCGAATGACGACGGGGATCAAAAACTGGACAAACAAAAATCACGACTCCAGCTTCTTGCTCAACATCTTCGAGCAATTGAAAACCTTGCTACGCTCGTGAGTACTCTTGTTCATAAAAGGTAGTCTTCACCACTAACTGTGGGAACATAGGAATTTCCAGGAGACGTCTGCCAAATACCTTGGTTCATTTGTACCAGCTCGGATCTCATTGAACCGATTCGTTCACTTCTGGACGAAGAAGAATTCTTCGGGCTCCAATCCACGCAAGTAAGACTATAGCTAGCTTTTCAAGCTTAAGTTTCCCGTTGTTTCTTTGAATGCAGGTCTGCGTTATAACCGTAGAAACAGTTCCCTGTTTTGACACAAACAATGTCGCTGGTGATCACCAGATATTGAGAATGTCACCATGGAAACTTTTGCAGTCGGTAACTGGCGATGGCGGAGTGTTGAAAACTCTAGCTATTGAAGGCCTTATTTCAGAGTTTGCGGAGAAAGGTCTCGATTACTTACAGGCAAGGTTCTTTAAAAGCATTTCGGTCACCATCTATATCTTTTTGTTCAGGTGCTGGATGATCCAACTTCACAGGCAAGGATAGCGGATCCCTTCCTTTTTGGATATGCAGAGGCACAAGCATCGGAGTTAACCATTCAAACGGTGGAATGGCAACCATCCATGGACGTCATTGGATTCCGAGAGCTCCAAAACGAGAACTCGCTTAGCTACGAGCTTGTGAGGCGCTACGCTTGCAAGGACAACAAGGACCTGGAGCTGTGCAGTGCTGTAAGTCCTCTTGGAAGCTACATTCTCTCGGTGTCATTCGCAAAGAAGCTCCATGACAGCGGCTTCAACTTCGAGCTTCACTCGACCTCGCCCTCGACTAGAACGTTCCCCGTCTACAGAGAAAAGGATGGCAAATGCGAGCTCGTGAAGGATTCAAGCGCGATGGTGCTTGAATCCTCTCTGCTGGACTGCATCGTCAAGTGCGAACCGCGCAAGGTACTCACAAAGTTCTCTCTTTTCTTTTATGGATTCATTCGTGTTCCTTGTTTGTCACAGATTTCTATCGTAAAACTCGTGTAATGCGGCTCAAAGTTTTGTTTTTCTATAGTTCTCATCATCTATCGTGGATTGCATCATCGTGTGCCTGTAGCTCTCGGAATTTTTATCCAGGTAGCCAAGCTCTGAGCTGGACGGGATGGCGAGAGGTCCAGATAAAAGGATATTTCTCTTCGTCTCCAAACAAAAGATTAGGGTAGAGTGGATAATGGCGAAGAGGGACGAGATCGCGAGCGCCATGGCCAGGAAGCGGCAGCGCGTATCATCGTCTGGGAGCGACAGCAGCCGAGTGGGGCAGATCACAGGTAATGGCTTCCCCGCGAATCGAGAAGATTGCGCCGGGGACGAGCAGCAGCACCAGGAGCAGCTGCAAGAACAGGGTTCCAGGGATGTCAAGGTCGATCCAGACAAGGCACGGATCATCTCCTTCGGCGAGGAATCCTCCGCCGACGTCGTGGTGCATCTCATCGGGGACGAGGAGGAGAATGTGCTCCATCTCCACTCCCAAGTGCTCGCCAAATCGAGGTATTTCGCAGCGCTCCTGTCCGAGCGATGGAAAGGCGACGATCAGGCTTCCATGGCGGCCGAGCAAGAGCCTCCAAAGACGCATCTCAGGATCGACACCACTTCTCCCATGCCGGTCTACCTCGGGATCCTCAGGCTCTTCTACACGGAGAATTTCAGCGAGGCTATCGTGGACGTCCAGTCCGCATTGGCGCTTCTCCCAGTGGCCGCCGAGCTTCTCTACGACGACTGCATGGCGCGGTGCTTGAAGTTCCTCGAGGCTGTTCCCTGGAGCAGGGAGGAGGAGCAGCAAATCCTCCAGCTTCTCAACTATCTCCAGCTCGAGGAGACGCCGGAGATCATCGCCAGGGTGATCCCCGGGAGTGACAGCGCCGTGGAGACGATGCTGAGCGAGCTCGTCTACGCCGCCACCCACAACCATCAGAACGCTGCGAGCGTGAAGCTCTTCGTGGGGAAGATCCTCGACAGCCACAAGTCGAGGGAGACTGTGAGGTTAGTCCTGGACAACGCTTTCAAGAATGGGCTCAAGACGGTCAAGGACTCGGTGGAGGAGTACTCGAGCCCGAACGTCCGCGGGAGGCACGACGAGATCGAAGCCATGCAGCGGCAGAATCTTCACACGGCGGTGGTGAGCGGGAGGCACTTGCTATGGCTTGTGGAACGGATGATCGAGCTCAAAGTCGCGGAGAATGCCGTGCTCGAGTGGAGCGAGCAGAGTTCCTTCACTGCCAACTTGAAGAGAGCTTTCATGGACGACGTCTGGAGGAACAATGTCCCCGGCTTGCCAGCGGTTCTACTCCGGTGCACATCTCGCCTCGCTCAGGCCATGGTCACTGGATCCATCCTAGTTTCCAGGGAGGTGAGGAAGAAGATGGTGAGGGACTGGCTTCCAGTTCTCATAACTTCCAAGGAGAACGCGGTGTCGGCGAACTGCAACAAGCAGCTCCACCAGAATCTGGAGGAGGTGTTCCTCAAGCTCATCTCGACGCTTCCGGTTGGCGATGCTCAGGAGCTTCTCCAGCAGTGCCTGAGCTTCGCTTCCCGCGGGCTGGACGAGAGCTCGAACCTGGCCATGGCTTTTGCGACGTGGTTCCGACGAGCAGGCGCTAGCGAAAACTCGTGAAAAGGTTCGTCTTTGCGCATTTGGTCTTCGATCGTCTCTGATTATCTCTTGGGCTCTTGCGCAGTGCGTCAATGCTGGATGGCGTGTCTTTCGTCAACGAGGAAGCTTTTAGCGTTTGTGGGGGTAAGCTTTTCGCTTTTGTACAGTCTCTTCTGTGAATCGCTTGCATGAAATATAGTTGAGCGCTTCGCTCAACATGCGTTCGTAAGTATAGATCATATCAAGAACAAGAAGAATCGTTTGAGCTTTTGGGACCGAGCAAGCTATAACTTTGGTTTCTCTTAAGCGTTTCCCCAGAACAAGAAAAAAAAAAACTCTCTTTGCGAAAAATGGTTTCGTGGTCTAGTGGTGATGACACTGGACTCTGAATCCAGTAACCCGAGTTCGAATCTCGGCGAAACCTCTTCTAAGCTTTGCATTAAAAAAATCTCTTCCTTTTATGTTTTGTGTACATACCTTTCTTATGGTCTTTTGGCAACAATGGTCTCTTTCTATCAATCACAAAAATGGTAGCACTATAGTTTTCAGTGTCTGTCGCCATGGATCAATCAGCCAAAGCAGCAAAACCAGTTGCTCTGGAAGGAAGAAAGAATCGAAACAGTCAAAGAATTTCTTTTTTTTCCAATTGAGTCGCGAGGACTTACTTGCTGCTTGCGACCGGGATGTCCTCCTCCTCGTCCATAGCCCTGCTGCTGATGATCCGGAGCACTGTCCTGTTGAATTCTTCCCGGCTGCCGCTCGTTCCTCGCATTGTTAAAGATTGTCGTGAAGCCCTCTCCCGACGATGGATCCTTGGGGTCCCAGTCCCCGAATTTGGGCAATGCAGGCGCGTTCCTCTCGGGAATCTGTGCCAGCAAGCGATCCAAAACCGTGAAATCCAGCTGCCCAAGATCTTCTTACCTTGGCTTGCGGATGGAGCGGCGATCGATGGATGTCTGATCCATTGTAGCGCCGGTTGCTATCGGAGGACGAGGATGGAGTTCTTCCCACCATAGCAGGTGATTGCCGGTAGCGCGCGGGCGATTCCATGTATTTCTTGAATTCCCCGTCCTCCCTGCTGCCAATTCGCTGCTCCGTGCGCGATCTTCGCGCTGGATCCGTCGGATTGTCTTGTTGATGCTGGTGCTGTTCTTGGCGATGGGGCGATTTTGGGGCAACAGTGGCAGGCGGTGGAGGAAACGCTCCAAATGCTTCTGGGTTCTCGGATGGATCATTTGGGTTGATCAATCGGCCGCCTCTTCCAGCTCTGGCCGACTCGAACACCTTGGTGTAGGGCGCGTGATCGTTGGGATCCCAATTCCCAAATCGCGGGACGTGAGACCCAGCTCTATTCCTTTGCTGCAAACAAACCAACCAATCAATCAATCAATCGATCCAGTCGATCGACCCATCAAGCTACTGCTACTCACTGCCATCGCGATCGATCGATGTCCCGAAGAAAAAAATCTCGCGAAGTATCGAGTCCTGGCTTGCGATTGCTGGCTAAGTGATCTATGATCGATCTCTGCACAGAGATCTCCGCGAGAGAGGCAGAAGACCTAGAAATCTAATAATGCTGTTCGTGCGCCTCCTTCGTGTTGGCAGAATAGACCATTGGCGAGTATGACACGGTCATTCTAAGCCGGCACGCTTGTCTAGATCACACGGCTATACGCGCTAACACGTGGCAGCATCTCGAGAGTCGATAGCTGACAGAGCCCTAAACGGCGGGATTTTATTTTGCGATCCAAGAATCGCAATCTTATCGCCTAGCTGTGGTGCGGGAGGGGCGGCGATCTCCGGCGCCATGGCGTCCTACGCTGCCGCATTGGGATCGCCATGGCTTGGGCGTCCGATCCAGCTGCGCAAGCTCCGAGGAGGTTCCCGGGGTCGTATTTGCAGCGCCAGCGCTGGATTCCGGGTGAGCGTCGCGAGCTTGGAGCGCAGTATGATGGAATCCAGGCAAGGAATTTCTTAGATGTCGATATTTTGTCTTTCTTTCTTGACGGACGATCGATCCTGGGCAGTGTCGGGAATGCATTGCGGGAGAGTGGTCTTTTCTTCCATAAGACGATCTTGCAAGACTCGTTGGAAGTGCTTCCCAGCTCGCATACTGTAAGCGTGGATTTCTTCCTTTTGTGGTACTCGTTTGATTGAAACTTTTGTTTTTTTTTGGTCAAGTCTCTGGAATGGTGGGCTGTCGCAGCACCGGCAATGCTTTGGTTCTTGCTGGCTTCTCCTGGCGGCATTTCTGGCGTTGTTGACTTCCTCGCTTCTCCTTTGCATGCTCGTCGTCAAAGGTTTTCGACTTCCAAGTTTATAACTCTGTTGCTCAACGCAGCGTGTGTTTTCTTTGTTTCATCGTAATAGGGAATTCCCAGCCAATGAAGTTGAGGTTGGAAGACGCATTGGAGAAGGATCGTTCGGAATCGTCTATGACGGATACATTGGCCGAGGAAGTAAGAGCCTGGGTGTTTTGATACCAACAGGTTGATTTTTGGAGTTTTGGCAGCCAATGGCGACGAGGGCATGCATGTCATTTTGAAGAAAGCGAAAGCTCAAGTTTCGGGCTCTTCAGAAATGCACAATACGGAAGTGTACATGAACCGGTACTTGCAGGTAAATTTGGTCGAGAGAGAGAGAGAGAGAGAGTCATATTGTCGTTGTTTTGTAGAGAAACGCGCCCGAGGCTGTGGCTGATTTTCTGGGAACGGTGCGAGTCAAGCAGGATCAAGTCAAAGGAAAATTAACAGAGGTACGAGATACAGAGTGGCGACTGAGACCCGCGTCTAAGATTGCTGCATTGCATTTTCTGTCCAGGGGCTGTGGCTAGTGTGGAAGTTTCAAGGCTACCATACGTTGAATCACTACATGAAACAAAAGACATTTCCAGAGAATCTCTCAAAGCAACTTCTCGGAGACAGTGTAAGGTTGTATGCCTTGGCTAATATCAGATGTTGGTAACAGGGTTGTTTTAGGCCACAAACAAGCGTTATGGCTCTACAAACCAACGACAAAATGCTCTAATTCTCCGAACTATAATGACTCACTTGTTATATAACCTACAGCAAATCCATAGAACCGGTAAGCATGTTTGCCGCTGAATGTCTTTAGATCTTGTTCTTACTTTATCCCCAGGCGTTGTGCACCGTGATGTAAAGCCTTTAAATTTAATTCTCGCCGGCGATACGGATACTTTTAAGCTCGTCGACCTTGGCGCATGTGTCAATCTACGGTCCGGTTACAATTACGTAAGTGACGAATTTTTCGCAAATCATGCTTTTCAAATGAAAATTTCAAGTACAGGTTCCGAACGAAACAATCATGGACCCAGATTATGCACCTCCTGAGCAGTACGTCATGCCGACGAGAACGCCAAGGCTTCCTCCTGATCCACTTTGCTCGCTAATCTCGCCACTCATCTGGCTTTTGAATACTCCAGATCGTTTTGACGTATTCTCAGCTGTAAGTCTCAATACGCGTGTTTCCTCTTCAGCTTCTAATTAGCTTTCGTTACAGGGTTTGGTGATGATGCAGTTGTCTGTAAAATCTTTGCGACATGAGAGTGCGATGGTAATCTTTGCAGATCAAAATTTCGTGTGTTACGAGCTTATGGAGGGACGTGGCTTAACTGCAGAAGCACTTTTCTGGAGAACTTAAGCGCGCAGGATACGATTTGAACAAGTGGAGGAAAAAATGCCAAGTTCCGAAGGAAGAGTTTTCCCTTTTGGATGCTGATGGTAATGATAATTGCGGCTTTACTGGATACCATTTAACTGTTTGTGTATTGTGAAGATGGCGCTGGCTGGGAGCTTGTAACTGCTTTGCTTCAACCGCGGCACGACAAGGCATTCATGATTTGGCCCAGTAAGACTGAAGCATGCATGCTAGCAGTTACTCTTGATCTGATTATTTATTTTCCAGGCCTTGTGAGAGGTCGTCCTTCTGCAGCAGCTGCACTGAAGCACCGTTTCTTTAGAGGGACTCGTCGTGTGGAGCCGATCAAGATTGAATTTCCGAAGTTTCCTCCTAACTTCGAACCAGCGGCTGTCCCGATGGCTGCGCTTTCCCTGATGGCAGAATCTGGTGCTGGAATCAAAGTGTTACAAGAGAAAGTGGTGGGCGAAATGGCTACTAAAGTCAAGAGCCCAGAGTTCACATATGCTATTACAGCAGCTATTCCCATTGCTGCGTTGATCTGTTTGGGATTATCTTTGAGCTGGATGGTAAGTTTCTTTTCTTTCAGTTTGATTTCCGATAATACTTTCTTCTATTGGAAACAGCTGATGCAAGGGCTTCAAACGTCAGCACAGTTGTCCTACGGGGTCAGCCAGAATCTTGGGATAACTGGCCCAGCCTCGGCTGCGTTTTGCCTTTTCGTTCTCAAGTAAGTTACTCTGCGGATCATTTATGTGACTGACATCTCCAAATGCAGGCAATTGCTCGTCGGTCCAGCGGCTAAAAACAACAAAAACGACCAGCGGAGTACCAGCACCGGACTTGCGAGCGTTTCCGGCTATGGTGAAGTGAGAAGACTAGCGGAAGAAGTTGGAGCCTTGGACACTCGCCTGGGCTCGCTTGAAGCGCTGGTGACAATCGACGGTGGAGAGTCATTGGAAGACAAGCACTATCAGCAAATTGCTCGGGTTTGTATACATGTTTGTTCTCTTCGTGGTCTCATCTCAGTTTTGTTGCAGATGCAAAGCCTGTTGGCGCAACCGCAGCGATAACTTGTAAGCGGCTTCTATTCTCAACTTCGTTCTCAGGGAAATCAATCATCCATGGCTTGAGAATAGCTTTGCAAATTTTATCTTTGTGCTAAGGGGATGTAGCTCAGATGGTAGAGCGCTCGCTTAGCATGCGAGAGGCACCGGGATCGATACCCGGCATCTCCAAGTCCCGGCAGGCATGTCAACCCCAAAGTTTCAAGAATTAAGTTTTCCAAATATCGGCGCGAACGACCATCCTTTTTTTTATCGTTCCTGGTGAACAGGTCCGATTCATGACTTCGCGAGCTCTGGATTTAACTTGTCGTCGCATTTGCTTTGTTATCTCGTTCGTTTGCTTTCACGTCGCGCTCTACGCCTTCCTCTCCTGCCGCGGAGGTGAAAGTCAATCTCCTCTACAAGAAGTCCGATCGCACTGTTCCCTTCCTCGAGGCAAAGAAAGACTTCGTTGATCTCCTCATGAGCTTTCTCGTGCTTCCGGTGGGGTCTGTGATCAGGCTCCTGCGAGCGGGCAACACTGTGGATACCGGTGTGAATAGCGCCATGGTGGGCGGTGCTGCGAAGCTGTTTGAGACCATCGAGAAGATGGATCAGTCGAGCATGGAAGTTAGCAAGACCGTTCTCACCGACCCGGTGACGGATGCTTCCGCGTTTCGGGGAGGAAAGATTCTTACCTTAGAAGGGCCGGATTCCACTGCTCCGGTCTACAAGTGTGGGCGTCAAAACTGCTGCAATTTCAGCGCTGGCAGTACACACTTCTCATGCCATCCTGATTATTCTCATCAAGTGCTGAAGATAGGAAAATCCCCTCAAACTACTGGCTACGTCAAGGACAATGTGATCTTCATGATCACTGACGAGCTCGAAGTCTACCCGACTTCCACGATCAAGAGCATCGTCCTGCTCAACACGCTCAAGGTGAAAACTATGGAGGTCAGCGTGGGCGTTAACGAGGTAAATTCTCAGTTTCTTCTTTTTGTTCTTCCATACTTCCCTGCTCAAGGCGTCACTGGTTTCAAAGACTGTGCTCAACGACGTCTTCAAACCTTACGTACAGCGATCTTATTTTACTTCCTAGAATAATCATGCCATGGTTTTGAAATCTTGTTCTTCTTCTTAGTTCGGGAAGGCATTCAACACTAAAAGAGAAAATCATGACAAGTTTGTGAGAGAAAACCATGGGACATTCCCCATGTTTTCACTATTCATACTCTCAATTTCTTGTCCAAACTTGCAGAGGAATGGGTGCTCCATCCTGGGCATGCGCTGCTGGAGATTCCAGAAGACGATCTTGGATATTTTTTCCTGGAGTTTAGGCAATATGCTTTAGTTTCCGCTGGCTTCTTTTGACGGCATTCTGGCATTGAAGACTTCTTCGCTTCTCCTTTCTTGAGTTCTAAAATTTGTTGCTCAACATTTTTTTCTCTGATAGGAAATTTCCAGGTTGGAAGCACTTGGCAATGCAACTTCCAAGTCAGATCAACTAAGCAACAGAGTAGTTGGTAATCAATTCCAATGTTTCTTTTCTTGTGTTTGCACATAATTTTATATTTATTTTACAGTGAAATATCACTACTCAAAATAGAAAAGATAAAAATATCTAAAAATTTGCTATTTCATTTTGTAATTTAATTACAAACTACTCTAAGTGATAAGATATAAATAGATTATCTTAGCTACTGATACAAGTTACGAGAATTTGGGGAATTTTCAATTTTCAGCTCCAAGCTTTCAAGGACTCAAATCAAAGTTTACTAACCTATTGGATGTTGTTTAAGCAGGTTAATAAATTATAAGCATGTATATATTTATAAACAGAGGATTAATATAAATATATTTAAACCCTTAGATAGTAGAATATACCAAAATATCCAGGTATATTCTAAATAGATTTACTATTTTTAAACTATGACATGGCTATAGAGAGTGGTGAACTTAGTGCGAAAATCAGATATATCTACAGGATTTACCAATTTATACTATATACTATATATTAGCCCTAAGTAGTAAAGCAAACCAAAAATTAAATTCACTAGCCCATATTTATACTAGGATCTTATTTTCTTGTTTTACAGTGTAATGATTTTCTATAAATAAATAATGATTCATATAGTAAAACTTTTATATATTCAACTTGAGAGAGAGAGAGAGAGAGAGAGAGAGGGTTTAGATCCCTAATCTAGAAGCTAATCACATTGAAAGATAATCAAAATTGTGAGCTGCAAGGCCCATATATAAAGATATACAAAAATGTACATATTTAATTAGCCCAAAGACCAATTACATTGGTTTAAATTTAAATCATCCCTGAATTTTATTTATATTTCAATAATTTTATGTGTCCAACTCAGAGTCGTAACTCCTCCTTCATAGCTGCTCGGTCAGCAGGAGAGCGCGCCATGACTAGGTCAACCTCGTTCCCAACATCGGAAAGCCTCACATCCGAGTACGACGTCATTCCGGTGACATATCGCACATGAATAAAGTTACCTGCCGACATCGCCAACATCTCCTGTTTCCATTGTACCCTGTTGCCGCAATAGATTTCCGCTAGGACAGCTTTCGCACCTATAAACTCATGTTGCACTATCTTCTTGCAAATTGCCTCATACTTCTCGGGAGAGAAGCCCATCGCAGGTGTAGCTGCGAGGCCCATTTGGATCGTTCCAAGGCTATTGCACATAACAGAATGAGCTGCTACCTTCCAGCTGATGGGGTTGTGAGCAGCAGCGCGAGCACACAGATTAAGGAGCAGAGGAGACCCACCACATACCTCGTAGATGTCCTTCCAATCAGAGTCTCCAAACGCTGGAGGGAGTGTCCTGCCAGCAGCCGGAATAGAGTGACCATCAAAGAACTTACGTGCTTCAGATTCTGGAAAGTATCCCACACCAAACGGCTCCCAGTGTCCAGGATTGAACATGTCCCGGAGCCATACCCTGAAGAAGTCGTCCGAGCTACTGAGTATAAGATACGCCCTGTTATCCTGCTTCACCAGAGCCCTGAAGAAGCCAAAGAAGGTCTCAAGATCTTCCTTTTCCCACTTCTTCAGCCTATCAACCTGGTCGAAGATGAAGATTGGATACGTCATTTTAGTTCCGCCGATTAGTGCAGAGAAGGCGTGCATCACCTTGGCCAGATCGCTTGCCTTAGCCTCGTTACCAAGCGGAAGAAGCTCTAAGACATCTTTCAGCGCTATGTCCACACCGAGACTCCTGCCGCCTCTCTTGAGGGTGACGGCACTCAATCCCTGCTCCACACTTTTCGCCCAACTCATCAACATATCTGTCCATCGCCAAAACATTTTCCGCATTTGGTCCGCTGCATCCTGAGGACTGCCCCACGCGTCCGTCCTCATGTCAAAGTAGAACACTGGAGAAGTGGCCGCCAATTCCTCGTCTGAAAGCCAAATCTCCTTCAGCCGCTTGAGCAGCTTAGTTTTCCCACAATCATTTGGCCCAATAACCATGGTCACAGACACCGGACGAGTAGCCAGGCGTGCCTGCAATGCCCTCAGCTCCACCTGGCGATTGAAGAAGCTTTCGTCGCCATCTTCCGGCACCACAGCTTGCAGGCCCTCGACCTTTGCAGCACGCGCATCCCAATCCAAACCACTGTCCTCGCCACTGGACATTGCCGCTCACCTGGGTATTAATTAGGGCTCCAGATCCAGCCGTCCATTGATAAGAATCTAACGGTTTGGATTTATGCTACCAGAAGATGTTCGGTTTGCGATCCACAGATCCTCGGTTTCCTTGTCGGAAACAGATCTTCTCGCAAGGACTCGCTGCTTGCAGGACCTCTGCTGTGATGCCATTGTTCTCAGGTGCTTTGTGACGAGGTAGCCGCTGGATCAGATATCATCAATCTGCGAGACGTAGTTTCATTAAATATCATTGAGGAGTGTGACTTTCTTGCGTTTGCATAAAATCACGTGAGCATGAGCATGTAGGTCGTGAATGTGGTCTCATTAAGCGTCCTAGGTACAAATGTCCGTTTTTTATGCTTGCATAAACACCAAAAAGTCTTGTGGAATCTTTCAGCATGTGGATGATGTTGGTTCATAGCTTGTTGTTATTTAAGCTTAGCTTCCTAGCAGTCATTATCCCACCACTTGCTCTTGGGAAGTGTGGCAGCTGGAATCTTTGTTTGACTACCAATGTTTCTTGGGCAGCCTGAACAAGCATGGTGGTGTCTAGGTGAAGATTTCCACTTTGATTGGTTGCTGTTGATGCTGAAGTTTGTGGCAATTTAATACAGCTTTTTCACATGACAATACAATGATAGAAACAAGAGAATGAGAATAAAATAAATAACTTAAATTATATAACAATACAGTTATAGAACTCAATTCTCCCTTTCCTCAGAAATGTTATCTAAGTCATAACTAAAGCTTGGAAACACTCTCTACACATCATCCTTAATTTCCCATGTAGCTTCGTCTATGGAATAACCATTCCATTGAAATAATAACTCCCTAGTTATCTTCTGGCATGAGTTCACTAATCTTTAAGCAAAAATATTGGCTAAACCAGCCTTTTTAGCATCAATCTTTGGGATCTAGATGATGAATTAATCCATGACATCACTAGAGTGTAAACATGCTTTAAAATTGCTCACATAAAATGTTGGATGAATCTTCAAATTAGTTGGTAAGTCCAAAGTGTAAGCAAGATCCCCTATATATTATAAAATTGTTTAAAACCTCCAATACTATAGAGACAACTTAGCATTACCACTTCCTTTTAGAGACCATTATGCATTTAACAGCTTAAAGAAAACTTTGTCACCAACTTTGTACTCCTAATGATGATGATGCTCATCAGCCAATCCTCAATTTAGAGTTTGGCTCATATTTAGCTTTACTAACTTAAGCTTGCCTTGCATATCTTCCAGGAAATCACAAATATGAAGCACCTAAACCAAAGCCAAACTCAAACTTACAAGAGACCTAAACTCATAACCATCCATTGCCATGAATAGAGATATACTATGAGTGTTTTTGTGAGCAAACTAAAGCAAAGGCAAGCACTTCTTCCATACTCTTTGTCAAGTTAAGTTTCACACAAAAGAGCTTTTAACAATTGATTCATATGCTTTTTTTGCCCATTATGGATATTGACCACTACTCTCAACTTAGTGTCTAGCTTTTCAAAGACTGTTTGCCAAAACTAGGATATGAACTTGAAATCCCAATCACTCACAGTATTACTTGGCAAATCATAGAAACTGAATAATTGATCTACAAATAACTAAGACACAACAACCTAAATAACATCATTTTTTTCGAAAGGTCTTGGGTAGACCTATGATAAAGTCCATCAAGATGTTATCCTACTTGTTCTCGGGTACATATACTTGATGAATTTGTCAACACGAGGAACCACTACATGTCCCTTCTTCACTAGAATTCCATTTTATATTTTGAATGATGCAAACTTTTAATAAAACATTGCAAGTTTAGCAGCTCATTATAGATGCCTGTAAGATTAAAATAAAGATCATGGAACTTGCGAGTATATGCATCCAAAGATAAAATCCCATGCCTAATCCCTACTAGTTAGTTCATGAGATCAACCTCTTCACACTTCTAATGAAGTATGGAAAACCTTTGTCAAATCATTTTAAGAAATCAGCTTGGGATTAACTTTGATGTAATTCTTCCACCACGAAAAAGCATGATCTATAAACTTCTTTAATCTTCACTTCATCTATAGAAGGGTTGTGAGACTAAACTTTCTCACAATTCCAACTAAAAATCAATCTCCCAAATATTTGGTGATGACTTCCATAACCATAATCCTTGGTATATTTAATATATCAATGGTAATCATAGATATAAGATTAATTTAACCCTTGAGGGTTCATGTGAAGCAGGAAATCTTAGTCTTGCAAGACGACTTCCGGAAAAAACAAATAGTAACATTGATAGAATCCTTAACCTCCTTAATATTGCTTTAAATCATAGAAATATGGCAACTTACCATATAATGACATCATCAACCTCCTCATTATAGCCATTATCATTAATGTCATACTCCTTATTAAGATTTATATCCCCATCCCCAAAAGAATGTGCTACTTTGATACCAATGAAGCAAACAAAGAATAAACCCTAAGTCCCAACCTTTTAAGGCATTACTACCTTAAATCCCATAGGCCATAAAATATCCTTAGAATATTCCTATGGTTTGTGGGTGGATACACATCCTGAACACCTAAAGTGGATCACCAAGATCCCCCATCACTGGCCTCCTTAGCCCAATTCATTCCCAGCCCCTAGAGGGCTCCAACCTTTTGATCCATGTCTTTAATACCTTGGGTGGATCACCAAGAACCCCGCTCAACTCATTGGCTGGATGTGTGGCAGCTCCAACCCTTGGATGCCACACCCCATAACCAAATCTACTAGCTGTCCTAGCCAAGAAAGTCCCTTGGGCCATGCATGCCCTTCACACATGCATGTCACTTGTGCAGCCCTTCATAGCGAGGTAGAAAAACAAGCTTCAGTTATACAAAAAATGAAAGTGACAACAAGGAATTCAAATAAACTCTAGCATGCCCAGCCCAGATGTGATGAGGTGCCCCTTATCTCCAGGCAAGGGTTACTAAAGTTCACACTAGGTCAAAACCTTCACTATGCTCAAATCTTGATCACCCATGCCATTCCCAAACTGATCCTCTCCCAGCCCTAGCTCCTACCATGCCTTCCTACATCCTAAGAAGTCCCATTGCCCAATCCTCTCTAACAAACTGGTTCTTCCTGCCACGTCGGATTCACCTGCCATGTGTCCATGTCATCTGTCTCACTTTGTTCTACGGGCTTGTTGTTGACCGCTTCACAGTTACCCTAAAATTTGATACCATGTGAGAAAATGTGAGGGAGCTGCCTGGCCACGATAGACAGAAAAGAGGATACAGTAATGCTCTTGCTATTTATCTCACCAAAAAGACTAAGAAAGACTAAGATGGAATGGACACAACCTCCTTGCCATGGTGCCACGTAATCCAGCGCAAGTGGAGAACTCAATAGGTTCTACAAAGTATAATACAACATGCTACTCATCGAATGCTACTAGCGCTTCTGGAGAGGCCACTGGGTTTCATGTCGCTGCCGCATTTCTTGTTGGGCGATCCAAACACCCTCCAGAAGCGCAGCGTCTCGTCCGCGGCCGCAGATGCAACGGTAGTTCCCTCCGGGCTCTACACGCAAAACAGGAAAAGCCACTGGGAAAAGCTGGAGAAGAATAATAAACCTGTGCCAAATGGATCACTCGAGCAGTATGGCCCCGGAGCTCGGCAATCCTGATCATCGACGGATACTTCCACACACACAGCTGGTTGAGGCTGTAGCCATGGCTGCTGAGAATCTCCTTTTGATGCCTGCTCCACTGTAGAGCACACACCTGGGTGAAAATATCGAGAGCTTAGCGAAGAAAAGATAGAGAGGAGCAAAGATGGAGAAGAAGAGAAGATCACCTGGGACAAGGTATCGATGCTGCTGAGACACGTCCCGGTTTGAGTGTTCCAAAACTTGATGCATCGATCCACAGTTCCACCACCCGAGGCCAGCAAGCGCGACTGGAACGGGCACCAGGCGAGTGCCTTGACAGCAGCTCGATGGCAGTCGAAGCGGAACGCACACCTGGAGCCGGGATGGATGGAATCGAACGTGGACGCCACTGCCGCGTCCCAGATGTGGAGGAGATTGTCGTTGCCGCCGCTGGCCAGCTGCTGGCCGCACGGTGACCACTTCAAGCCACACACCTCCTGGCAGTGTCCCGCGAGAACTGACGCCTTGTGTGCTCGAGCGCGCACTGCAAAGCTAATCGATCCATCATCGGAAACAAACCAAGGTTTTACCATCGTGGTTTATAATCTTGTGGTCGCGGCTTCCGGACGACAGGAGTGATCCATTCCAAGCCAGAGACGAGACTCGTGATGAGTGACCGCGAAAGGTTCGAATCTACGTGTTCCAAGAAAGAAGAGCTTGCATGAGGAAGTTAAGATCACAAAACCTGGCTTCTGCTGGTGGCATGCCAGAGTTGGATGCATGCGCTGCTCAGTCCCACTGCGATCAATCTTCCATCGTCGGACCATGCAACGCTTGTCACCGTGTCGTGCTCCTCGCATTTGCTAAGTTGGAAGCTCTCGCCGGTGTCGGCGTCCCACAGGTAGACGGCAGAACCCAGAGCGACGGCGACTGTGTTGTTGCAACTCCAGTCCAGTAAGTTGAGGTAGTAGTCGTCCACGATCTCGGGGGCATCCAGGATTCTCTCAGGAGTCTTGCGTCACGGTTACAATGAAGAACATCGATTGACAATGTATGTACCTGGCATATGTGTCGATGTGGTTTTTTGGAAGAAGGCAAGATGTCCAACTCTGTGTCGAGACAACGCTGGATGCTCAACGAGGGGATTTTCTTTGTGAAGGCCAGGATCTTGGGGCTCCCCGTCTCGCAGCTTAGAAGACTCTCGGCCAGGATGCGTCTGTAATCTTCCTGGCAAGGAAACGTTAGGCGACATTGCTTCTTTGGACTCTTTACCTTAACAGGCGATGCAACCTCGGATGGAGTGTGGCTATTTTCCCTGGCTTCGTGGAGCAGATTAAAATGCGCTAGATCCAAGTCCATGGCTCCTCTGTTGGGAATGAAACGATCGCCCTGGATATCACCGATTACATGGAAGATATGAGAGGAGCTAGCTACCATGGAGATGGAAGGCCTGCGCGCCATTGGAGAGAGGGGCGCAGGGGAGAGCCGGGTCCTGCTTGCCATATTCAGATCACAGCGCCCACCTCACACGACAGAAAAATCAGCAAGAAGATTGCCCTAATTAGATCCAACGGCCTGGAACGTTGTCTCTTCCAACGGTCATCTTCAGCTGAAAGCTGCCATGGTTACTCAAGAATGCCAGTTCAATCTGATGCTGGACGAGACTGTTCCTTGATGTGCTGGAACAAAACATTGGTAGCGTATTGTTTTGAAAGGCTTTTCGACAATTATTTCCACACCTTTCAAGCTCATGAAGAAGAAATCGTTCTCGTCTTGCCTGCAAGAGCTTGATGTGTAGTCAAGCTTGGAAACAGAATAAACATTTGAAGAAAGCGGGCACGACTCACAGTTTCCACATCTCCTACACTTGGGGTGGCTCGCAAGAAGCTCCCGCAAACCAGCCGACGAATGAACCAAAGGAAAGACAAGCATCATAAGCTCCAATCTCATTCGATTTATTATACCGATCATAAGACGACATTCGTCCCTCACACAAATGCAAAACGGGAGAAAACTCGAACAAAGGGAAAAGGTACTCACAGACAGCCGCCGATAGGCTTTTCTGCACGCGCAGTGACAGGCTGGAAGTTGAAAATGCTCCAAAACTCAATACCTTCTTCACAGGCTTTGCACGCTTCGAGGAGTAGCTTCAGCTGGAATCTCCACAGGATCAGCAGTAGCTCCAGACGTAGCCTTAGCTGGAATCTCCACGCGTAGATCAAACATCTGGAGCAGAGATTAGCATCAAAAATCTAGAAGATCAATAACAAAAGATGGTACTAGGCCGGGAAACAACCATAGAAAACGCGTACCTGGCTGCATCCCTGGTGAGGTCGCTGGCGGGACCATTGAGGTGTGCTCTCTCACAGTAGCAATGTTTTCCTTGGCGCAAGCATTGCTCTGTGCGAGCGCCCTAGTGACGAAGCGCCTTCGATCGTCTTTGCCAGCATCTTCTCCACGGATCCAGTCAGAGCCTGTGGAGCCTTCCATCTTGTGCATCACGTTCATCACGGAGCCTTCAACCTTGTCAACCACGAAATGGAGAACCAGAGGCGTGGCACCAGCGACAATCAGCGACTGCGCAAGAAAAACTGGAAGATCTGGCCACCCCATTTCAATCGATCGACCCGACAGCACAGCGTCATATATGATAGCTTGCAAGCGATCCTTTCCAAGGGATAACTACAGCCTCGTTTGCAGGCGAGAGGGATAATTACACCTTGTTTGCAAGTGCTAGCTGATGGTCCAAATCATGGCACTGCCAGGCCACTTATGCTACAAAAAATCATTGCTCAAGATATGGTAAATTTTGGTTACTTGAATCAAAAAATATTATATGCCAGAAATTTGTAAGTATTCTTATATGGTAGTATTATTTTTTAGAACATTATATATTTTAGAAAACATGAATGTATTCATTTAATTATTTAATTAATATGAAATGTTTAGGATAACCTCTAACTCTAGACACAAGTCCAAAAATGATCAATGAAGAAGTGGCTTACAAGCTCAAATGCAAAAAGGTTGACCAACTCCAGCTCACTCTAGAGGAGACATTGGAAGCATGAAGTCAAAGGCCAATCTTTTGGCGTGAAGCCACCCTGCTGTATCAACTGCAGACCATGGACAGCTGCTAGGGCTACCCCAACGCGCCGAGTGATGCCATAGACACTTCCAGAAAGTGGTCACCACAATAGAGCGTTCAACAATGAACAAGTTCAACCAGGCATACAAAATCTTCAAAAAGAAGACAGCACCAATCTTTATTGATGAGGTGGACCTGGATACAGTACTTATATGAGCTCAATTGAGTGTGACACCCCACTGGCGTTCTGTGAGAAACAGGTGGAGGAAGCAATCAGCCGCCTCCACCGGTGGAAGGCCACAGACGTGTATGGGTTTACAGCGAATACATGGTGGCTAGTAACATCATCCAGGACGGTAGCTGGACCATCAATTGTGTCGTTCCGATATACAAGCAAGGAGACCCAAGGAAATTATAAGACAATCATGGTCTCCACCATCTTTGCCAAGCTCTTCACCCGACTAGTGGAGAAACGTCTTATCCGATGGAGCGAACAAGCGGGAGTCAGAGCATGAGGTCAAGTAGGGTTTCGACCGGACATCACAAAAGCGTTTGATAGTCTTGAGGACCAAACTCTTCCAGCACCTTAATCCAGCAGCTGTACACGAGAGTGAAAGCAGATGTCCAAGGTCGCAGCCCAAATCCCGTGTGACACCGGTTTGCCCTAAGGCTGCCCAGATGGTCTGGAAAAGATGATGGCGGATGATGAATGATGAACTCGTCGATGATATGCAGACGATATCATTGGACACACTCCACCGATTCTGCCAAGATACGGGATTACAGATTAACCTTGGTGTTTGGACCAGATCAGGAGAGCAAATTCTGGTACGAAGGGAACAGATCGAGGCCACTGATGAGTACAAATACTTGGGGCACATAATCCACCGTTCTGTAGGGGTCCTGGCCAGGAGGCGCAATCGGACTGTAGAAAAGCACGAGTGACAAGGTGGGAGGCGAAGAATATATATTTTCTCACGAAACTAACCACAGTGGCTCATAAATGTGGGGACCCGGACTATCTAAAACGATGTGGGAAAACCTGGAAACCATCGCATCAACCTTCTCCACTAAAACAGTGTGACAATACTTCCGCAAAACTAGATTGTCCTTGTTTGCGAGGAATAAGTGTGTTTCAGCGTCCCAGTCGATGTTTGACCGTCTCTGTGTCTTCCACGCAGACCAGGCAGATCCGGAGGTGTTTTCCCTGTCCACAGCGTCCGAGTTCGATGAGGAGGCTGTGGCTTCCTGTGCGGGGGCGATGGAGCGTCTGCTCCATTCTGAATGTTTCATCTGGGTTTATCTCCTGGCAATAAAGGTGATATTTTGTCCTAGTGTCCTCTGCCATGTATCCTTGTGTGCATCATTGTTCAAGATCCTCTTCAAGTGCGCTGAGAATGTAGTTGATATCCATGCCAAACTTGTGCATCCACATCTCCATGTCGTACCACCATCCTTGTCCATGTTGCCGTGCTAGCAGCTGAGAGTCAAGAATTGCTTGATGCCATATGGTATGAAGTACGCCAATTAGCTATGGAGTTGCAATGGCAAATACATGTCACACATGTAATGGAGGCAACCATAATCAAACGGCCAAGTAAAAGAAGATGGCTAGGCAGGGCCTGCGCGACAACAATGATGATGCCACCGACACAAGAGATAGTCTAACTTGCATTTTTGCATCCATCAGTCTCATGCTTCCAGTTGCACACCACAAGACTATCAAAACAGAATTTCAAAACAAAATGGCTCAGAGGGCTTTTTCTCATCTGGAACAGAGGAGTGTGAGTGGCGACTCACTTCAAAGCCACTTTCATCATCACCAGATTCGAACCGAGAACCAGTTGATTACAAGGCTCGCACCTAACCAACCGCGCTAGGTGCTACTCTTGGTAGTTGATTTAGACGCTGCAAACAGATCTCGCATGAATCTCCTGGCCAAGAGCACAAACACATCTTCCCAGAAATCCTGGAGGTTCCCACCATCGATGGTTACCTCCAGGAGCAACGCAAGCCGCCATCGATCCAAGACACCCGGAGGTATGCGCTGCTCCTCCGCCAATGCGGCGACCGCCGCGACTTGGCGGGCATCAAGGATCTCCACGCGAGGATCGCGAGGAGCGGCCAGGAGCGCAACCGCTACGTCGCAAATCTTCTCGTCCAGATGTACGCCAAGTGTGGGGATGTGGAGGAGGCCCAGATCGTCTTCGCCAAGATCAAGAACAAGAACGTTTTCTCGTGGACACTCATGATCGCAGCATTTGCCCAGAACGGGCATTGCGCGAGAGCGGTGGAGCTCTTCCGGGCGATGGACGTTCCACCGGAGGAGGCCACTTTCATCGCAGCTCTCGGGGCTTGCACCAAATGCGGCTGCTACGACCGAGGGCGAGAGATCCACGCCAGGATCAAGGAGTGTGGATTGGATTCCAGCCTCGTGCTCGGCAACACGCTCATCAACATGTATGGCAAATGCCGCGCGCTGCGTGACGCGAGGGTAGTTTTCGATCGAATGCCGGAGCGAAGCACCGTGTCGTGGAACGCGATCATCGGAGCTTATGCCCAGAATTCGCAGCACAGAGAAGCTCTGGAGCTCTTCCGGGAGATGATCACGAGAGCTCCAGGAGGGATCGTTCCGGACGAAGTTACGTTCCTTCCAGTGCTCCAGTCGTGCTCGGGGCTGCAAGACTTGGTAGAGGGCGAAGCGATTCACGATCTGGCAGCGAAACTGGGGCTGGAATCCAACGTTGTCATCGCCAACGCTCTCATCAACATGTATGGAAAGTGTGGCAGGATCGCAAAGGCCAGAGATCTCTTCGACCGGATGAAGAGGAGGAGCATTGTGTCGCTCAACACCATCATCTCCGCCTACGCTCTCAACGGCTGTGGTTTCCAGGCGATCGATCTCTACAAAAAGATGGCGGAGCTTGAGCAACAAAACTTCCAGCCAAACGATATCACCTTTGTGGTTCTCTTGGATGCCTGCGGCAGCGTTTCTTCGCTGGAGATCGGGCTGGAACTCCATCGAGAGATCGCTTCCCGGGGGCTCGAGTCCAGGATCAACGTCCAGAACGCTCTCATCAACATGTATGGGAAGTGTGGAAGCGTCGATAGTGCCAAGTCTGTGTTCCTGGCTATGGCTTCTTCTTCTCCTTCCTCCTCCTGTAGAGACGTGATCTCCTGGACAGCGATGATCACTGCTCTAGCCCAGAACAGCCGCGAGGAAGAGGCCGTGGGATTGTTTCGAGAGATGGAGCTCGAGGGAGTGAAAGCCAACGACGTAACTCTGGCCGCCCTGGCCACCGCGTTCGTCAACCTTGGGAACTTTGGCGATGGCTGCCACATCTATCCCCGAGTTGCCGCTCTCGGGATGAAGCTCGACGTGGTGCTCGGCACGGTTTTGATCGGCTTGCATGGGATCTGTGGTGAGGACGTGGTCACCGCGAGCAAGATCTTCGAGCAAATCGAGCACAGCAAGAAGAATGTGATCTCCTGGAACGCGATGATCGCTGTCTATGCTCAATCCGGGAAGAACAGCGAAGCTCTGGAGCTCTTCCGAGCGATGGACGTGAGACCCAACGAAGCTAGCATTGCTTCCTTGCTCCTTGGCTCCTTAACAAGCGTGGATCACCTCGACTTGATCCGAGAAGAAACGAGGATCCATAGCCTGGAGGGGAATCCCATCGCTGCCACGGCGCTGGTGAGTGCTTACGGCCGAGCCGGATCGATCGATGGAGCACGAGCGGCCATGGAGAGGATTCCCTGCGGAGAGAGAGACCTCGTGTCGTGGAACGCGATGGTGGCGGCGTGCTCTCAAAACGGCGCTGGAGAGGAAGCTCTGGATCTCTACCACCGGATGAATCTCGAGGGCGCTGTGAGGGCGAGCGAGATCACGTACTCGAGCGTGCTGATCGCGTGCCCGAGCCTGCGAGCTCTTCGATCGATCCACCACACGGTCGCCAGCGCCGGGTTCCTGGACGATCTGGGCGTCGCAAACTCGCTCACGAGCGCCTATGGGCGATTCGGCGAGGTCGATCGCGCGAAAGAGATCTTCGATGCCATGAGAACCGTGAGCGTCGTGAGCTGGACCGCAATCATCGCGAGCTACGCCCAGAACGGCCGCGTCCGCGAATCCCTGGAGCTCTTCCTGGGCATGGCGCTGGACGGGATCCATCCCAGCGAGGCCACCTTCACGAGCATCCTCTACGCTTGCAGCCACGCCGGGAAGATCGAAGAGGCGTGGCGCTGCTTCGCCAGCATCCACGGCGATTTCGGGATGGAAGCGAACGAAGAGAACTACCGGTGCGTGGTGGATCTGCTGGGGCGAGCCGGGAAGCTGGAAGAGGCCCGCGATCTGGTCCAGAGCATGCCATTCCCGGCGGATGGAGTGGCGTGGACGACGCTGCTGGCCTCTTGCAAGACTCACGATCGCGAGGAAGAGGGCAGAGACGCCGCGCGAGAGATGATCGCGCTGGAGCCGGACAATGGCGCCTCGTACGTGATGCTTTCCTCGATCATCCCATTGCATTGAGCATTCTTCTATTAGGGTTCTTGATAGAAGCTCGAGGATTTCCAAGGCAAGGTCTCTCTCTCTCGACCTTTCTTTCATGGAATTTGACGAGTACTTCCACATACCCATTCGCGAGCGCTGGAAAGAAGGCAGTGATCCATCCCTTGGCAATGTGGAGCTCCAGCGCCAGGGAGGTGAGTCAATCCATGGAATCTTCTCTATTTCCAGCACAGATTCTAGATCTCTCAATCCATGATCGTAGGCGCTGCTATGAAGCGATCGATCAGCATGTGCTCAAAGATTTCTAGAGCTTCTCCTCAGCGATGGAAGTGCACCAAAAAAATATTCCTAGCGGGGCTTTAAATGGTGGTGCTAAGGTCTTTCCTTTTCATTGCTCCGTGAGCGATGATCCCTGAGAGTGTCCAGGCGGGCAGCAAAGCCCAGCTCAATGGAGAGCTCGCGGAGGACTTTACGATAGAGTCCAAGGTAACGCTGGTCACGCTTCTCAAAGACGCTCTCTTTAAACTCGATTCCAACGAAGGTGGCGACGCTCCAGGCGTCGAGGTATGGTTCTTAGCTTCAAGGACTTTACGAAATCTTCTCCTGTTTTTTCCAGTCTCTGGCTAGTCTTTTGGTTTCCGCGGACGCGGAGATCGTGGTGTTGGCCTTGGAAGTTCTCGCCGCGGCTCAAACCAAGGATGGTTATTCTTCCAAGACGATGAGCTACGTGCGAGAGATATCTTACGGATGGCCAAGCAGGGATCAGTGGTTCTGTGCAAAGGAGGCAGCTTGGAGTCTATACTTCGAGTTCTATCAAGATGGGAAGCTGGAAGTCATTCAGGTTGAGGTGGAGGAGCTGTGTAGGGAAGATTGCTTGGATCTCTTCAACAGGTTGGTCCGTGACTTCAAGGTGCCTGGGGAGCTCCGGTTTTCTTTGCTCACCAGGATTCGCTTCGCAAAGGCATTCTCATCGGCAGAAACTCGGTACGAGTACCTTCGAATTTCCATCTTGGCTCTGGGGCTCGTACCGCATGTAGAAAAATCCCAACTCTTGGACTTGGAGGCGGTGGCGTGCGATGGAGTTGTTCCAGAGAGTGTTCGAATCTCGGCACTGTATGCACTGGGAGCTCACGGAAAGGAGGACATACTCACGACCGCGGAAAGAGATGCAAAGGTCCATGAGTTTCTCAGTGGGAAAGTCCAGCATTCCAGTGGTTTTATCAAAGCTTTGCTGGATAATTCCTCGGCCCCCATAGATCTCCAGGATGAAGACAGGAAACGCCGCCGTCAGCTTCCATCCTCCGTCTTTGGAGTCCTGAGCTTGAACGAGGCCTTGATCTGGCTTGAAGACGAACTCAAGGACATCAGCAGTAGCGATGACGACTCGCTCAGGGAAAAGCAACGAATGATCAGAGACTTGCTTTCCAAGGCCTTCGAGGGGGGTGAGGGAGAGGTCGAGCAGTTCTTGGTAAAAATCTTTGACAATCCCAGACTGTTGAGGGGGACTTCAAGCAGCTCAAAGGTGTCCACTGATGGCTGGAAGATTGTGGAAGCAACCATGTCCTGGAAGTTATCAGATGAGTTACACGCGAAGTTGGCCAAGTTGATTCTAGACGACGTGACAGCCGTTCCTGAAGCTGTGCTGCTCAAGGCACTGAGTGCTAGTTTCATGTCGACTCTCGTTGGGGTTGGCGGCTACGAGTTTCTTCGCCAGCTTCCGGTGTCTGTGGTTATGAAGCTCGAAAGATTTCCTCCCACAGACAAATGTGGGGGTTACGCAGAGATGGCCAAGAGTTTGTGCGAGGATTTTGGATCGTTAATCGAAGGGAAGTGCGCTGAGAAGGTGGAGGTGCTACCCTGGATCGTCGAGCGGATGCTATTCAACAACGATGGTCATTGCAACGCTTTTTTTTTCAAGCAGCTCTTCATGTCCGGCGCATTGGACAAGCTGTTGATCGCCTTCGAAGCTTTCGGAAGCTGCTCGACACCAGTTGGAAGCTCGACGACAGGGATGGCACCATCGCTAGACGTGTACTTCTCCATTTTCTGCCAGCTTTTGGACTCGGAGTGGGCGGACCTTACAGGAGAGGAGGACGAGAAAAGAATCAAGCAACAGATTTTCTATGCGGTCCTTCGCGTAATTCGACTCTGTGACATCTCCCAGTTCACTCCAAGGATGGCGGCAGCGGTTCTCGAACAGTTGTGCAAGAAGAACCCTGCCGAAGTTGACGATTTGGCCGTTTCAAAACTGGTGTCAATGGGATACGATAAGGCAGTGGCGAGAGCAGCGCTGGAGAAGACAGGAGATTCCATTGAACGAGCCGTTGAGAAGATGGCTGAGGAAAACTTGCTGGAGACAAGCTTTCCACCAATGCTGGAGATGGTCGACCTCCTCTTGAAACTTATGAACTGTCACGGCTCCGAGGATTTGATTCTTACCATCTGGAGGAACGGCGTGTTGCACGAAAGAGAGACCGCCTTGGTGTCACTGGTTTGCCAGCTGGGATCTGAGGCAGCAGCTGCGAAGCTTTTAGCACTCCTGGTTACGAAAGATACCACTGCTGCTGTTGTTATTCGACGGCGTGGTATAGCAAACCAGTTTCTAGAGCTCTTGTTGTCTCCGAAATTTGAGACTTCAGTAGAGTCAGCTGCAGTGGTTTTAAGGCTTCTGTTTGGAGGAGGCGACCACGGTGGCAATCCTTTTGCTGCAAGTGTCATGTCCGAAGATCAGCACAAGCAAGCGGTAGTTTGGTTTGGAAACTTCATCTGCCAGACTCCTCCTACAGCTCATGGACCAAAGCTGCTTAAACTCGGTGAAACTCTGACGAGGAACCGCAAGATGGCACTGGAGCTAGTGACAAATGCGAGGGACTTGGCTGTTCTTTTCGAAAGGTTGCTCAACCTAAGCGTCAACCCGGATTCTAAGAGTTGCGCTTGCAAGACGGTGTTGCATCTGCTGGAAGACCATCAGATGTTATACCACAGGATGGTGCGGGCGATTCGAGCACGTTTGTTGGCCAATGCGGCCGATGTGCATGATTTTTTGAGAGATATGTCGTCCTGGGCATTCAGAGAGCCCGCCATCTTCTTGCGAACATCATTTGACACCTGTGAAGTTGTTCGTGTGGGGAAGGACCAGCACTACATTTTTCTTAAGGGGGGTCAAGTCACCGGCAATGGTGGCGACGAAAGTGCATTGGTTTCCACCCATTTTCTCGACGTTTTTGCTCAGCTGCGCGATCCTCTTCTGGCCCGGCTAGACGACGTCAGGATTGAGCTCTTGACCAAGATTTATGACGAGTTTCCAGATTTTTTGCTCGGCCACGAAGCTGGAATTCTTGACCGGGTGTTAGAAAGTGAGTCAAAGGCATCCTCGGTGAGCAAGTTCTTAAAGGCTGTATGGCGGGAGAACAGGGACAGTGTCCTCCAAGCTCTGATGAAGGCGTTTTCCTTGGAGCTGATAAGTACCTCGAAACTCGTCCGTCTTTCAAAGGTTTTGGAGAGCTGCTACGAGTTCCTGGATGCTCTTCTTGCCGACCGTATAGTTAAGAACCTTGCTGCGCTCGACTTAGACCATCCAGAGGCAGCAGCGGTCGTAACTTCAGTTTTTGAGGTGCTGGCAAACTTTTTATCGAGTCACCGACATCGTCCCGTTGTTTCCATTCCGCCATATGTGTCGGAGGCTGGTGTCATCGCGTTTCTACAGGCGATGTACGCCACAGCAGAGGATCCCGTTGCTGCAATCAGCACTGGTGCCGAAGAGACGACACAGAATATGTGGGCATTTTTGGCGACGCTTGATCCGGACTTAAGATTGCAGGTACTTCCCAGTTTCCATTTCTCGTGCAGAAATATGTTGAAGTGTTTCTCGTGCAGATACTTCGGACCTGCCCGGACTTGCTTCCGGAGCTAACCCAGCATCAGCAGGCACCAAATGTTGCGTTACAAGACCAAGCTGCCGAGCATGACAGACATCATACAGAAGATGAGCATGAAACCGAAGAGGAGGATCAAAACGAAGATGAGGATGATGAGTATGCTAATGGTGAAGATGGGACGGAAGATGGAGATGGCGAGGATGATGTCGAGGAGGATGACGAAATGCAGGATGGATTAGAAGGAGATCAGTGCGAACAAGAGCAAGAGATTTTTCCTCAGTCATGGGTGGTTGACAACGACGACTTGGAAACACTCGTCAAGTTTCTCCGGTTTGCTCCAGAGTCATTTGACGAGAGGAAATTGGTCTCTTTTCTGAAGAAGCACACAAATCATGCTGAACTGGCGAGGGTGCTTGTTCGTATGCTCCTGAGAACCGAAAACTCACGAGCTTTTGGATCACCTGCCAATGGTCTTTTCCATCGCAACTTCGTTCTTGGTAAAGCTCAGTATTACTCCCTTCTAACCATCTAAACATTGTTTTGTTTTTTCCAGGAGTTCCCTGCTTCGTGCTGAAACGACTGTTGTGCCTTTTTGCTGAACTTGGTGGGCACCGTAACTCTTCCGTGTTGGCGTCACTAAAAGAAGACGACGTAGTCTCGATCGTGGCTTTGCTCTTCAGTCTGCTGGACGATCTCAAGTTTGTGGCGTCGGCGGTGCGTTTGCTAAAGCTCATGACTCTAGAGCTCAAACGCAACAAAGAAACAATCGCCATAACTGTTTCAGACGTGAAGCTTTACAAGCTGTGTGATCTCTATGCCGTCAACGCAAGGTAAGAATCAAAACCGGTTCCCATACTGAAACTTGTAATGATGTTGCAGTGTGGGGGACGTTTTAGGCAACTTGATCGCTATAAATCCAGCTCTTTCCCCAGCTATCCTCTCGCGAATGACGAGCATATCTACGAAACTCGTCAGCTCGGTCGTGAAGGAGCTAGAAGTTGGCGATTATACATCCACCGGTGCTGTTTTAAATCTTATACGAACGCTTGATCGAGTGGAGCAGAAGGATCTTCCGCACCTCGTCTCCGCTCTAGATCCTTTGTGGGGATTCGTACGCAGTGGCATGCCAAAGGCAGCACGGCCACTCGTCGGGGCTTTCTTCCTCGCGCAACAATTTATCTCGGATGCACCAGCACCCTCGACTCTAGCTCTTGCACGAGAACTGGTCGGGCAGAATGTCGTCAAAATCGAGGTCTTGCTTCCAGTGCTTCGAAAATGCCCCGGCCTTTTGGCTATGGAAGACAAGCATGAGTTCCTCCTGAGCAAGTTCCCGATTTCCGAGAGTGAGGAGATACGTATACACAGGCACGACATTCTAAAGGACTCTTACGAGGAACTTGGGCAGCGCTCGGCAGAAAAGCTGAAAAAGTTCCAGTTGAGTGTGCATTTCCGTGGAGAGGAAGGCGAAGGTGAAGGACTGGGACGCGAGTGGTTTCAGGTGGTGTCACAAGCCATTGTCGAGGAGCAAGCGCTTTTGTTCTCTCCAGTCGGGGATTGTTACCAGCCGAATCCAAGCTCGGCTTCTTGTCCTGGTCATCTCTCATACTTCAAGTTTGTTGGTCGCCTGGTAAGCGGTGGTGCTGCTCATCGCTTCTTATCTAATTCTACTTGCAAAAACCAGGCAGCCAAGGCTATCATCGACTCTCAAAAACTGGATATACGCTTCACTCGCTCGTTTTACAAACACATACTTGGAAGAGAAGTCACATACATGGACATGGAACCGGAGGTTTCCAAAAGCCTCGTATGGCTGTTAGAGGTAAATTTGTTCATTTCTTTTACACCCTCTTAGAAATCCTGATTTCCAGAACAAGGTTGAGGAGTCCATGGGCCTGAGCTTCAGCATAGACGATCATTCAGATGGACGCAAAGAGGTGAGTACAGCTTCTTTCACATCACCATATCCATTTCCTTTTGTTTACTGTAGATGGCGATTCATGATCTTATTCCTGGAGGTCGAGATGTTCCAGTGACTGAGGAAAACAAGCATGACTATGTGAATCATGTCGCCGACTACCGCTTGACAGGCTCGATCAAGCCGCAGATAGACGCGTTTCTGGATGGTTTCTACGAACTGATATCGAAGGATTTGATATCCATTTTCGATGTCAAGGAGCTAGAGCTGCTCATGAGTGGGCCTCCTGATGTAGACGGTATGTTTCTTCTTCTTGTCAAACCTCTCTCAGAGTGTGATTTTGTGTGCTTGCAGTTGAAGAGTTGCAAAAAGTTGCAAGATGTGAACATACTTATTGTATTTTGAAATGGTTTTGGGATGCAGTTAATGGCTTTTGCAAGGAGGACAAAGTTCGGCTGCTTAAGTTCATGACTGGGTCTTCCAAGGTATGACAAAAGATCTTATACTTTTTTACAAGCTTTTGTTTCACCAGATTTCAAACACGGGCATTTTGATAACTGAAGGTGGTGAATGGAATCAATTACCAACGGCATATACTTGGTAAGCATCAGTTTTGTCCTATGGTATTTGTCTAATATCATCGACATTTTAGCTCTGGGACTATCGTTCTTCCTCACTATCAGTCGAGAGAGCAATTGGAAGAGAAACTCTTGCTTGCTATTCGCGAAGGCTGCGAAGGTTTTGGCTTTGTATAGAGAAATTATTTCGATCAATGTAAAAAGTAGATCAAAATGGAACCCTTCTTCTACATTTCTTGCATGGCATAGATATTTGCCATGAGCACGTACTCTGACTTTGATTCCGCCAATGACTCAAACGCTGGTCGCCCGATGGTGGCGTTCCTCCACTTTTGACAAGCGCTGAGTAGCGCCCTCCACACCGCAGCGTCCGCCTCCACAGGCATCGTCTTGGCCAAGCTCCAAGCTTCTTCCAGCCGATTGGAACGTCCCAGCAAATCCACCATGCAGCAGTAGTGTTGGATCCCCGGAGTGATCCCAAACTCGGCCACCATCGCTCGGAAGTAGCTCTTTCCTGTCTCGACCAGACCGGCGTGAGTGCAAGCCGTGAGAATCGCGAGAAAGATCACACCATCAGCCTTCACGCCAGTGTCTTTCATCTGTCCAAACAGATCCAAAACTCGATCGCTGCTTCCCTGCCGACTGTAGCCTGTGATCAGCGAGCTCCAGGTAGCTAAGTCGGGCTTCTCGAGCAAACCATCGAAGTTTAGGTGAGCGTCGGTCATGTCTCCACACTTGCCGTAGAAACCAACCAGGGAAGCTGCCACAAACTCGTCGTCTTCCAATCCACTCCTACAAATCCCAGCATGGATGATCTTCCCAGCTTCCAAGTCTGCTAAATTTCCACACGCGACGAGCGCAGGAACGCAAGCTCTGGCATTTGGTGACGGACAGTGCACTCGAGCCTTCATGCATCCAAACAGCTCCACCGCAAGCCTGTTGTCGGAGTTCTCTGCGTAGCCGAGCAGCAGCGAAGTCCACGACACAACGTCGTGTTCTTCCATCCTGTCAAAAACCATCCGAGCATCCACCATGCTGCCACACTTGGAGTACATGTCCACAAGAGAGTTTCCAACGTAAATGTGTCTCAAGTTCCTTGTAGCAGCCGCTCGAGCGTGCAAAACCACCCCTTTTTCTAGTGATCCCATCTTGTCACCGTTTCTGGTTGCTAGATTCGAGCAGGCCTTGAGAGCAGCCACGAAAGTTAAGTGATTTGGTTCGCAGGAGCCTGGCTTGGAAACCATTCGAGTGAAGAGCTCCAATGCTGCCTCCTCCTGGTCGCTGTCTGCGTAGCCGGAGATGAGAGCAGTGTAAGAAACCACGTCGGGACGAGCGATGGCATCGAAGACTTTGCGAGCCTCGTCCATGCTCTTGCACTTTGCGTACATGTCGATCAAGGTGGTGGCCACACGGATGTTTGAGTCGAGCTTGCTCGCCACCGCGTAGCTGTGGAGTTGCTTCCCATGGCACAAGTCTCTCGAGACACTACATTCCTTGAGCGCTGCGAGGAGTTGGACCCTCTCGTCTTGGAAATCGATTGCTCTCCTCTGCCATGAAGTTTTAGATTACAAGAAGAAGAAGAAGAAACACAAAGAAAACTCACGAGTTTGTGTTGCTCATGTAGTGATTTACTTCTTTCTTCTCCCTGTTGATGCAAGTGTGTCAAGCCAGAGGAAGAAAAATTGGTTGAGAGAAAGGCTACTCACGGGTGCTCTTTGGTCGTGAAAAAATCGCTCTGTTACATGTTTGATCTGGCATGGTTTGCTTTCGGGTAAAAACTGGAAGAAGGGAAAAACAAAGAGAAATTCAAATGCTCACGAGAGTGTGTTGGCCGCGGAGCTGAGCTGCGAGAAATCTAGCCCTTTTGGTTATAGCATCAATCGTTGCTGCCTAGAACTAGAAGAAGCAAATCTAAGAGCAAAGCTTTTCTTTACAAAAGAAATACTCACGCTCTGGTCGAGAGAAGGTCAGCCCCGATCGCCCAAAGCGCCCAAACGATCGATCCGGGAAGAAAATGCCCGCCCTCGAGATTTAGGGTTTATTCACTTTTCTCCCCTTTGGAGAAATTTGGAAATCTAGGGCTCTAGGAAGCGATGGGGAGAATGAAGCCGGCAGCGCTGCTCCAGCAGAGCAAGCGCAAGAAAGGCCCGTCGCGGCTCAGCCTCCCCACCATCATCTCCTGCAACGTCGTCGTCGTCTTGCTCTTCCTCTCAGTCCTGGCGCTTCACAGGCACAGCCAGTGAGTCGGATCGACGAATCCTTTCTTCCTCGGATCTCATGCTTTGATTTATTCGTTCCAGGAGCGGCAGCAGCAGCGGCAATCGGAGTCGCCAGGTGAGGAAATGAATAGATTTTTGAGAGATCTTTGCTGGGTTCTTGATGCAGGGCATTGGTCGGAAAGAAAAATTTGGCATGGATCTTCCCAAGTATGCGGTAACATTTTTATTCTTGTTTTCAAGGAATTCTTCGTTCTTATGCTCTCTTTCTCTTTGTGAATCTAGTTGATGAACACAACCAAAGGTGTCATCGTTTTGGAGCTCTTCCGCGACGAAGTTCCCAAAACCGTGGAGAACTTCGCAGTGCTTGGGTACCATCGTCTCTTCTGGTTTTCTCTTCCCTTGCTCATGCTTTGGCTCCCAGGCAGCAAGGATATTACGACGGTGTCAAGTTCCACCGAGTCATCAAGGATTTCATGATCCAAGGTGGTGATCCCAGCGGAGATGGAAGAGGAGGCGAGTCCATTTGGGGTGGATCCTTCGAAGACGAGTTTAGACCCAAGTAAGCAAGAGCTCTCGTTGTTGAAGTTTGGAGATTCTCATGGTTTTGTGTAGCTTGAAGCACGAACCATTCACGCTGTCCATGGCAAACTCTGGCCCGGACTCCAATCGCTCCCAGTTCTTCATCACAACCGTGGAGACTCCACACCTGGACAACAAGCACACCGTGTTTGGACGCGTTGTGCGTGGCCAAGACGTTGTCAAGGCAAGCTTCTTTCTCTTTGTTTGTTCTTCAGCATCGCTTACTTCTCTCTCTCTCTCTCTCTCTCTCTCTTGGTTGTGTCTTTTAGGAAATAGAAGCCCAAGAAACTAACTCGGAAAATCGACCCTTAGTTCCCGTTACCATTCACAGTGTACGAGTCGGCAACGATCTTGCTTAAATTTTTTTTTCCGCGTGTATTGTGATTGCGATGAATCTTACCAGCCGAGGTGGCAAACGCGTGTACCTTAACCTAACACGTCAGCGTTTTACGTGGAGAAGGGAGAGCGTGACACGTCAGCGTGCGCCCTATCCCACATGCGAAGGCGTAGAATCGTGCCCTAGGTAGAGTATATAATGGGAGCGCCGGACTAATGCAACTCATACCTTTCTCGGCCTTTTGGCTAAGATCAAGTGTAGTATCTGTTCTTATCAGTTTAATAGCTGATATGGGGCCACGTGCCCCAACGCTATTAACCTAGTTTTTTGTGGGAGGAGGGCCACCGGTAGCTTGCTACCCGGCTCTCCACGTGTCGCTTTGGCCTTACACTACCGCCTTAGCCTGGCACAACCCAACCCCCCAAATTTAAAACCAAAAAGGATATTTAGGAAAATCTAGCTAAACTTGTAATTTATAGGATAATATAGTGTTTCTCAGTTTTATATTGTTTTTCAAATTTTACTTGATACTCTTCCAGTTCTAGATATGAGGCAAAATAAAGAACTTCATAGTTTTTTATATGAAAACTTTTAAGTTGCTAGATTAGAGAATATTCTAGAATATACTTAGATATTTAGGTATATTCTTTATACCTATAAAGCGAAATGTAAAGAAAATCCAAATTAAGAACACTAAAGTATTCACACACGATTTAAACATTGTACATTAAAACCGTTTTGATCAGCTAAAAACTAATCGCTCAAGTGACCAGCTTCATTTCAATACCAGAATGTGGATATTCAGTACCGTGGTTCCTCTGCTGCAGACGAAAACACGTGAAAATACTTGTAGGGCAGGGACAATAACCCTTAAGCAAACCTAAAATCACCAACTTATTTAGTAGAATGATGTGTTTTACGTAAATCCGGGTTAGTAGCTAGATGGAAAAAGGCTAGCATGGTTAGGTGCGAATTTTGTAACCTACTGGTTGTCGGTTCGAATCTGGTGATGATGAAATCGGGTGAGAAAAAAAGCATTTTGTTTTGAAATTCTTTCTAGGTCACAGCTATGGCGGCATCGCTGCTCTCTCTCCTTTGCTCTTCTTTCTCCCTCGACACAGCAAGGAATGCGCGCGTTCTTACTGGAATTCCGCCATCGCCGAGCGGCTGCATTCCCTTTTCCAGCGGAAGGAGCACAAATCGTCCGAGCAGGATTTTGGCGACGAGCAGCTGGAATGGCGTGGCCGGAGGCATCGACAGGGAAGCAGCGGCCAGGGATTTGCTGGAATGGATGGCGAGCAAGGGCGTGGCAGAGCCTGGAGGTGTGGAGGTGAGGCGCGGGGAGCTGGGGCTGGGGCTGTTTGCCAAGCGCAGCGTGTCCAAGAACCAGGAGGTGGTGTCCATTCCCAAGACGCTGTGGATGGATGCGGACACTGTGAGAAGGTCTGAGATCGGTGAGTGCTGCGAGGGATTGAGGCCGTGGATCGCAGTGGCGTTGTATTTGCTACACGAGAAGGCCAAGCCTCACTCGGATTGGAGTGCTTACATTCGTGTTCTTCCACGCACGCTAGATTCTCCACTCTTCTGGTAAGCTCTTTTTTTCATTCGAAAGAAAAAATCGTGAAGATCAAACTTAGCAACCATTTCCAGGTCGGAAGAAGAACTTGCCGAGCTCAAAGGTGTGATGTGGTCGTCGCCAATGCCATCCTTATTGTGTTGGTACTAACGTTTTCTTCTCCCGTTCTTTTCCAGGTACTCAGCTCCTCAGTTCCATGAATGGTTTCAAGGAATTTCTCAAGCGTGAATATGACAAGGTGATGACGGAGGTGATTGAGCCAAGGCCAGATGTTTTCGATCGTAGCCTCTACACTCTTGAGGCGTTTACCTGGGCTTTCGGGATACTGCGTTCTCGGACATTTCCACCACTTATCGGAGATAACCTCGCGTTGGTACCACTGGCGGACTTTGTAAGTTGCTGCATTGCTTTTTTTTTTCTTGCTCGAAACTGCTTAGTGTTTAATTGACCCCGATATATAGCCGCTTCGCACAGGTAAATCATGGCTTCGGGCTGACCAATGAAGATCCTGGCTGGAAAGTCAAGTCTGCCGGAGTATTCGCTCGCCAAGAAACTTTGACGTTGCAAGCTGCAGCGAATTGTGCTGAGAAGCAAGAGGTGAAATCTCGAGTCTGTTTTCCTGTTTGAAATCTCACCTTTTCCTTGTTTTCCTTCGTAGGTTCTCATACAATATGGGAAAAAGAAAGGGAATGCACAGCTTGCCACGGACTACGGGTTTGTGGATAGCGATGAGAAAAACAACCGGGATAGTTTCACATTGACTTTGCAAGTATCTCTTTCTGAGCGTTTTGCCGATGACAAAGTGGACATCGCACAGATGGCAGGACTGGATAGCACTGCTTATTTCAACCTTTACAGAAATCAAGGCCCTCCGGAAGACATGATTGCGTACCTCAGGCTCATTGCATTGTTCGGATCCGATTCATTCTTGCTAGAGGTATGTTGCGAAACTCTCTAGTAGTCATTGTAAGTGAATTCCCTCCGCGTTTGCAGGCACTATTCCGAAACACTGTCTGGGATCACTTGAGACTTCCTATCAGCCGGGAGAATGAGGAGGCTATTTGTGAAGCTATGATCGAGGGCTGTCGAGCCACGCTAAGAGAGTACAGCTCTACTATTGACGAGGTACATATTGTACTTAATTCATTGTCGGTTGATTGCTGTTTTTGCCAGGATACCATGCTTTTGAACTCTAGTGAACTTAGCACACGAAAGAAAATGGCTGTGGTTGTGAGACTTGGCGAGAAGAGAATCTTGCAAGAGCAGCTACAGTGGTTCGAGACGCATCTCGCAGATCTGGACAGGCTTGAGTTCTATGCGGAGAGAAGACTACGGGACTTGGGATTGCTGGATGACAAAGGCAACATGACGCCATGGGTGTGCTTCTGTCTTTTCCTTCGATTTCAGGGGCATCTCTAACATTCTCATCTCTACAGGTTTTCAAATCTTAGAAACTATCCCATCCAATTGTGGTTCGATCCAGCGTCGGTAATCGGCTATCGGCTTGATGTATACTACAGTGATAGAGGTTAGACAAGACATTTGAGTGAAGGAGTGAAGGATATCATCTAGATATGAAAAAAGTTAATATAATTCGTGTTCTCACTATATAATGAGGCACTTTGATAGCTAGATAATCTTTGTTTCTGCCTTGCTAATATGGTATTAGAGAATAAATCTGGTACGGCATTAATAAATTGATTTATGCATTCTTATTTGATATTATAGTTTTTGAGGATTTTTATTCATAACTAATATGCATTTATGTAGAGACTATGATATGAATACAAGCAATGAGATCACATTTTATTATAAATCATCACTTGGATAAGAGAAAGTGTTTAATCTTTTTATCCTTAATAACTTTCTTTTCAAACTCAAACTTTAAGCTTGTGTTTGCATTAATTTCAGTCCAATCTAAGAACAGCTTATGAAATAGTATGGCAATGACTACTTAATAGATTAATATTTATACTCTTAATTGATCCACTTGTAATTATGCCTAAGAAGTATCTGTTAGTGTCATGCTGGACCGACCTATTAACCACTAATTGCAAACTCAAAAAGGTTTACTTTTTACCTAGAGTAACATGCAATAACTTATGGTAACATAACCACCAATAAGCTAATAGTAATCCTACCCACTCAAAACATAACTTTAAATTGCTAATATGCCTCACTCATGAGCCTAAACATAACTTGTACAAATAGTACATTTGAAATCCATCATATTGAGCCTAAATAAAAGCTCATATACAATATAGTATAAAATAGTAATAGAAATTGACACCTAAGGGATGTATGCAAAGCCATAGCAACTAAACATGAACCCACTCGAATCATTATTTTCATCTTTACATATGTAATGAGATTAATTGCCCAATTTTATTGGATAATACCCATTGAGACTCAATTTTTAATACTAAATATAGCATATGTTGTTTTCACCCTTTACCTCATAATGAGTACTATAGAATGACCACAGGGTAAAACCAAACTCTTAAACATATGTGCCAAAGGCAACAGAGTGGGATTTAAATATTAAGGCTTTGGGACACTGAATGAAGAAATTAGAGCATAAAATAACTTTTGAGTGTAGAGATAAAAAATAAAAAAGCAAGAGCATAAAACAATAAAGAAAGTTTTAGAGTATCCAACATCTAACACTAAGATTAACATGTAATATAGACTCAAATGAAATCTAGCATTATACCAATAGCTTAATGTAAGTCACCTATAAGCACATTCACAATAAGCACCCCCACACCAAAATTAATATATAAAACACCAAGATTAACATATAAAATGAATTTAGTGCTATTAAAGTATACTTATAGCTTAACATGAGGTATTCCACCAACTATAGAGTTTAGTATAGAACCAAGATAATGTCTCAAGTTGGATCTACCCACTATCCCTATTATATATTTGGCTCATTCTAGGTTTTCACCCTATTCCCAAGAGTGAGATCTTAAGAATTCAAGAGGCTGACCAGAAAATTATTAACAATTAGGCTTGTAAGAGTATATTATTAGATTAATCAATTTCATATATTATTAACCAAATATAAGATTAGATAACAAAAGGATGATTTGCAACCTAAAAAGCCACAAAGATCACAACACCCCTCTACAAAATGGTTGGCGAGTATCTATCTAAATATTATGAAAAATAATTAAAATATTATATTATATCAGAAGTTGAAATATCTCTCTTGACTGCTAGAAAAAAATCTCCTTAACTCATTAAATATCAGAATTCTAGAAATTTTTTCCATTGGTTTCTAAATAAAAGTAATTAATAATTAAATTCAAGAAGAAAACCAAACATTGCTACAAATAGATGTTTGGATATTGGCATATTACATCATCTTACAGTTAATATTTTATACTAGTAAGGAATCTAGGTTTAGATAAAAATCAGTCTTTGAAACTTTTTTAGTGTGATAGAAAAATTATTGATAAAGTAGTGGGAGAATTCAATATAAAGAAACTATAATAACAAAAAAGTTACTAGGATTACAATTTTCAGATTTAGGTAAAAGAACTCTCCCTCCCTCCTCCCTCTCTCTCTCTCTCTCTAAAAATTTCATTTATACATCCATCTTATATAAATTTTGATCATATTATGTACATGTACACATGTAATATACATTAAAATATACTTAGATCATATTATACATGTCTAATACACACAAAACACACTCTTGTATAGATAAACTGTAATCATATCATATTGTATAACTTAGGTATATACAGGTATGCATATACTTAAATTATATAAAGTGAAAGTAATAGATTTATTAGATAGGCTTTCAAAAACAATAATGAAATTAAAATTTATTCCTTATATTTTAAATATTGCACAACATCAACAAACCATACATTTTCTTCTATCATCATTTGCATATTTTTGTCAATTATCCCAACAAGACCTGTCATCTTTAACTTCTCATCCACACACTTTACTTTCTGGACTTTTGGAGCATTCCCACACATAAAAGTATAAACACGATTCTTCCAAAAAGCACTAATATCTGTAATAAGGTAGATAATCCATTTTAAAAGCTCTCCTTTATGCAAAAGTTCTTTAAACTTTATGACAGCTATTTCCTCAATTTCTGATTTTTCTTTATGACCTTTTTTGTGCAAGAATAGATCTTCAATGTCTAGCATATCCAAAGCACATATCCAAAGTCTGTGCTTGAGATAACTTTGTGTTAATAAAGTGAGAATACAGGAATTTGTTACTTTCTTACCTTACTAATATAAGTTACAATTATATCAGATCCAAACCTAATGATATTTCCATTATGGAGAAAAGACCGAAAGGATTTTTGCAACAAAACAACAAATAAATTCATCATTATACAATAAAAAATGCAAAGAGGATACCTATTGTTTTCCTTGTAAAACCTTAGGTCATCCCATTGTCCTCTTTAGGCATTTGCTGTACCATCTCACAGTCGTTTGGCCTTGGCATTTGTTGTACCATCTCACAGTCGTTTGGCCTTGGCACTTGTAGAGGATGCTTGTAGACCACATCCACTTTTTCCTTGTAGACCTTTGGGATAAAATCCACTTGTGCTTTATTGTCCAAAAACTCCAAAAGCAAGGGAGCAGAATATGCTTCAAACTTCACCCCTAGGTCTGATTTGCTGCAAACACCCATATCCTTGATCAGCTTCTGTATGTCTCCACTGGCTGTGAGATAGTTCCACAAAGCCCTCACCACGAGTGGTTCTCCAATCTCAACAGTTTGAAGGGAAACCTGTGTTGCATCCTGAGGAGGAGCCGAGCAGAAATCTGCATCCGGTTTGAAATGCAAAGTCTTGTAGCTGCTCGCCACAGTCCCTCTCGGCCTGCCGATCCCTGCTTGTACAAATTTCAAATCACTGTCCGTGACTGCCAGGTTTACAGGAACTCCCATGTACACCCGCAGCAGCAATAAAGTTATGACCACCTCCCAACACCCGGGATGGAATGATGGTAGTGCAAAGAACCTCACAACATCGTCCCACACAGATCTGTTGATGGAGAGGGCAGGGCCTGGTCGCCTACACAAATCATCTGCCTTCTTCAGGAAATAGTCTGTAGCGACCAATGGTTGCTCCTCTGAATCCCGTAAGAACATCTCTAACACTGTCACGTAAAACTTGTATCTGCCTCTGTAAACACCAAAGATCGTGCTGAAGTCGAAATCGTCCACGTCTGTCACAAACTTCATTGTGTACTCCTTGATAGATTCAGCGCTAGAAAAGCCCCCAAAGTCTGAGTACACATAATAGCTGAGTATGTCTTTCACGGAGCCTGAATGGGAGTCTAGCATCCGTATCAAATGCCGGCCTGTCCCAGATATTATGGTCTTTTCGAACTTCATCTCACGCAGAGCTAAGACGAGCTTGTCTAGCATCGACCGGTTCACCTCATTTACAGTCTTGCTTGTAAACCTGTTCTCCAGTAAACGTGATAGTTCTTGGCATTCGTCTATTATCACAACGCCGTCCCAGCCTACCTGTAGTTTCAGCTCATCGAGCATGTCAGAAAAGATGGTGCTTGCAGCTTCAATGTCGGATGAATTGCCGATCAGACCGAGAATCCTCTTCGTGAGCTCCCACCATGGATCATAATTCAAGTATGAAAAGTATATCTGCACAACACAAACATTTTAGCTCCCTCACAAACCAAACACGAATCTTACTTGTTTAAAAAGCCAGACGAGCGGGGTAACTTTGACGCCTGCAGAGCGAGCTTCTCTCAAAATGTAAAACCTGGATATGAAAACTGCTGCCAGGCACACCATTAAGGCATCTACTGGAATGACTCCCTCGGGATACAAGCGTCCCAATTCTGTTGCAACGTGATTAAGATCTCGAGAACCTTCATCCCCTGCTCCACTACCCGTAACACCCGTCAAGTAAATGGAGTCCCTCTGACAAGATATTTCGTAGAGCGTCCTTGTTTTGCCACTGCCAGAAGCATCAACCAAGAAGCAGAGGTTTGTATCCCGCAGCTTCCGAAGCACCTCTGACGCAGACCCGATATAATCTCCATCCTTCAACCCCTCTAGTAACAGAACCGGCCTGCCTTCCAACGTACATAACTCCTTGCTGCTACGAGAATAAGAGCGCTTAAAATATTGCTCTGGAGGCATGGAAGGAAGACATTCCTTCACCCGTTCCCAAATTTCAGCACAGACGGCATCAACGTTCGTCCGGGTTAGCGCCCCTGGAACAGCGATGGCCACAGAATTAAACACAGCCAAAGGTCGAACAGGGAGTGAGAATGACACACAGAGAGATTACCAGATATCCAACACAAAAAAGAGAGATGGCTCAGGAAGCAAAAATCCTTAACCATGACCAGACATGGAAACCAGAGCAGGATCCTGACAAGAAGTAAGAGGACAGTGGAGCAGGAAAACTTGAAACGCAAAACCCAGCTCTAAGCCGACGAAGACAGAGACAGCATTAATAAAACGCAAGGGAAGCAGATGGCTGTGAATTCAATTACAACCACGAGCCAGACACAAGCACCCAAGAACAGCGAAGCAAGACTTTGAAACCCTATAGACATCCGCCGTTTTCATGGTGCACTAGGAATACCAAGAACTGACAAAAAAAATGGGACTTCCGACATGGATGCATGTGCAAGGAAACAAAGGGCTTTCGCAATTGCTTACCAGATCCACGCACTGCAACATTCAGAACAAAACAAAGTTGGTATTAGATCTGGAAGAAAAAACTATAACTAGAAAACACAAAGAATGCTTACCATTACGTTGGAGGAGGACGAGTTTTTCCTCCCGCAGCTGTTCTTCCTTCATCCGCAGCTGCTCTTTCTCATTCCGCCAATATTCCGCCAGAGATTGATTGCCACTCTGAAAGGCAGAGAGAAAAGATTCCCCAGCCGCTTGGATCTGCGGCTCAAGACGCGCGATTTGAGCCTGCACCTTGGCCAATTCCATTTTGCTAGCTGTAACCCTATCTTGAAACCTTTTGTATATAATCACTAGAAATACACAGAAGAAGAGCGAAGATGCTGAGATCACAAGGCAAACGACAGCAAAGGACGGATACCTCACCCCACATATGTGAAACAGGCTCTTCAAAGACATGCAAGGTTTCTCTCCCCAATAGTGAACGTGAAGTTGGCAGGGAAACGAGCAGGGCCAGAATACTGGGACTCCTCCCACCTATTCCGGTGCCCCGGATTTTTCTTCAAGGAGTCCCTTGCACTGGCAATCTCCAACCGTGCTTGGTTCCCAGCCAGCCATGACTGGCAGAGGTGGCCAGTACCAGTCTCGAGGAAACGGTCCATGGTCCAAACGGACCATGGACCACCCCCATGGTCCCAACCGAGCCGGCCAAGCGGCCGAGGGCGACGACCCCCCCAGCACCGCCAGCCCCTGACAGCAACTCAGAATCAAAGACCACCTTCACCTCCCAGAGGACAAGAGATGCAGCCCTCACAGCACCGCAACAACACCCACTCCACCAAAGAACCCAACGCTACAGCTTGGGAAGAAAGTCGCCCCCAATGCCTGTGGACAGAAAAGTACCTTTGATTGCGGCTTCACTTCTTCATGAAGTATAAATCTTGCTTGTGGCTCGACAAGAATATAACCAAGTACCTTGCCCTCACCTCCATGTAAGGTTCTAAAATAGATACACGGGAGACTAATTGCTAGCTATGTTGGCTTCATTTCTTCATCAACAGCAGCTCCCAAAAGATTTAATCCTCTTCACTTTTGGTGGAGTCGCTCTACCCAAGCATTCCCACACGTTTGTCTCTACAAGTTTGTATATAGGAATTTTGGAGATTCAATGCAAACATACTTTATCATGGTCAACACAATTATATTAAGTTCAATGGGAGTTGTTTTCTTCAAATCCAAGGCACTGCTATGGGGTCTAACTTTTCTGTGGTGTATGCTCGCCTTTTTTTATGTTCCCTCAAGGACAAGTTTAAAGCCACCTCTTCTAAATGGCTAATATATCTTAACAGATATATTGACGATCGCATGGGAATTTAGGATGGATCAAAAGAGAGCTTGGAATGCTGGTTGGCTGGCTATAAAAGCCTCTACAACTCTGTAAAGAGACATTCTCCACCGCTGCTGTGGAGTAACCAATGGTAATTTTGTTACATTCGCATCCTTGCAAGCCAATGCTGCCATGCCACACAAACTCACATAAGTAAGAGAGCATATAAGTAGTCATCCCTCATTCATTTGTTTCCTCTACTTGCTCTCTATTACAACATGACAACAGCACATAAAGGATGTGGATTGCATAGTGGTGTTTTGATCTTGCATGATCACAGCACCGTGTGAGCACTCGAGGATACAAGAGTCCGAGTGCAACTCAAACTTGTGATTCTGGCATTGCGCCTGTCTTTCAAAGATGGCACCATCTTCCATACAGCTAGCTCTGGATTTTTTGGTCTCTGAAACTTGAGAAATTTGAGTGGAGGAGAGCAAAAAAGAAATCCATTTGCTCACCACAAAGATTGGAGTCTCTACAAGACAACGTTTGTGTGTGACAGGAGTGAATTTGATGAAATCACCTGTTTAGGGTTTAGGGTATCCCCCACACCAAGTGCTGCGCGGGAGCACTATTGCTACTAGATTTGTGCGATGGAGCATAGAGCACACTATCTTGGTCCATATAATGGATTGTCTGGAAAGCTTCAGAAAGGAAGGCTCCTGGGTATCCATGTGCACAACGCTATGAGTTATTCTCTCATAGGGGAGGTAATGCCAAAGTTCAGCATGAACAAAAGTGTCGAGGATGTGTGGAGCTCCATGGAAGATATTGGTTTGTGTTTAGTGGCTTTTGAAAGGTGGTGGAGTCTAGGCACCTGCATTTTTCAAAGCGTGGGCCTTTGAAAAAGTGGATGTCTCAAATATCTATAGATTCGAATGAGATCACTGAGGTCCAAGTGTTCTACCTTTGATACAAAATAACTTGTGGACTCAACATGACATCACATATGTATTACGAGGGGAACTTAACCTCAACCAAGAATGAAATGATGTTCAGACATGATCACTTAAGAGTGCGTCTGCATCCATCATCTATTTAGGGTTTAAGATGTGCACAGTTAAAGGCAAAAAGGGCCATTGATATGCTTTGTGTCACTGGTCAAGGAGAAGGAGTGTTAGAGGCCCGAGATCAAGTGTTGCCTTGGTATTTTTGCTAAATCTATGGTAGTAGACACATCCCTTTTGGATCCTTGGTAGTCCTTTTATGGCTATGGCTGTTGAGAATTGTTAGTAGTTTTTTCCAAAAGCCCTTCAATGCCTACTAATACCTACCTTGGACGTCAGTTCACCCTCAACACCAGAAAGTGGCATTCATTTGCAGTGAGCTCTGGAGATACCTCCTCCACAAGAGCACAACCAAGAAATGACATGCCAAGACTCAAACACTCTCAGCCGTTGCACACCACCACCTCCAAGTCCAAGAGTTGAGATTCTTCTACATGCAGTACAAGCCCTAGAGCCAAGATGGTAGTCGTACGGAGTTTCTGCCGATAATGCCTTTGCGAAGCGAATCCTGGTGAGCAATGCAAACCGGAGCTCTCCAGGAACCTTAAAGTCACAGACCAGCCTGTTGAAGACATCCGTAAGATATCTCTCACACGTAGCTCATCGTCTTGGAAGAATACCAATCCTCGGTTTTAGCCGCAGCAAGAACTTCCAAGGCTTACAACACGATCCCCGCGTCAGTGGAAACCAAAAAACTAGCCAGAGACTGGAAAAAAGGAGAAGATTTTCGTGCGGAGAAGAAAGGAAAACTCATCGTCGGAATCGAGTTTATAGCGTCACCAGCGTTGCCTTGGACTCTGTCGTAAAGTCCTCTATCATGGCGTCCTCCTCGATTTTCCGTATTGCAGCGTTCCTCCTTCTGATCGTCCTCTCCAGTTCTTGTGCTCGAGCGCAAGATGGATCGAGCTCTCCATTGAGCTGGGCTTGACTGGACGCTCTCAGGGATCAACGCCACGAGAAGCTCTTCGAGCGCGGGTGGGTCTCATGCCTGGATTGAATGAGATATCTCGAATCAGTGCTGGAAATAGGGAAAACTCTATAGATTGACTCACCTCCCTGATGCTGGAGCTCCACCTTGTCAAGAGATGGATCCATTTGCGCCTGCCCGCGAATGGGAATGTAAGTGATGACCTTGCTGTGATAAGGGAAATTCTCGCCTTGCGAAAGAACGAAGAACAAGGTAATCTTTCGGTGGAACGTCCATCTCCCGGAAGAGAGCTCCACCGCCCTCACGCAATGCCCGTTCTGGGCAATTCCTGCGATCATGAGTGTCCACGAGAAAACGTTCTTGTTCTTGATTTGCCACGTAGCGGTTCCGCTCCTCGTGACTCTCGAGCAACAGTACCAGATTTTCTTCCCCGACCCCGATCGATCGATCGATAGATCTAGCGAGCTCATCGGAGGTACGCGTTGCGATCGCCGCGACTTGGCCCACGGGCGGCTTGCGTTGCAGCTAACGACCGATTGTTGGAACATCTTGGAAGATTAACTTCTTGTTCGGCCCTACCTAGCTATCGATCTTTTCTTCTGGGTCTTCTTTGCTTTCTTCTTGGAAGCTAAAGGATAGGAATGAAACAAACACTTGATGGGCGAGGTGGAGTACTATGCGTCGCGGCTGCGAGAGATCCAGGAGCTCGACCACGGCAAAGCGATTCATGCACAGATCTCGGCCAGGTACCGCAAGGTCTCTACATTTCTGGAAAATCTTCTTGTGAAAATGTATGGCCAATGCGGCAGCATCGAAGACGCGAAGGCTGTCTTTGATGGAATTCGACCCAAGAATGTGTACTCCTGGAATATCATGATTGCGGCATATGCCGTGAACGGGCATTTGATTGAGGCAATTGGTTTGTTCCAGGAGATGGCGGTCAAGCCGAGCAGGGTCACGTTTCTTAGCGTTCTAGCGGCTTGTGCGCAATTGCGGTGCCTAGAGATTGGCCAGGAGATTCACGCGAGAGCTCTTTGCAGCGGGTTTGGATCTGACACCACAGTTGCGAACTCGCTCATCAATCTCTACAGCAAGTGCCAGAGATTGGAGAGCGCGAGGTACGTTTTCTCCGTCATGCCTGACAGGAATGTGATCTCCTGGACGTCGATGATTGATGCGTGCGTGCAGTGTGGCGACCACCGTGAGGCTCGTGCTCTGTTCCTACGTATGGATCTCGAAGGAGTGAAGCCCAACGAGATGACTTTTTCCAACCTCTTGAGCGCGTGCTCGTTGCTCGTCCAAGGTCGGTCGATCCATGCTCGTCTCGTTGCTTGTGGATACGCAACTGATGTTGGTGTTTGTAATTCTCTTGTGAGCATGTATAGCAGGTGTGGGAGCCTTGAAGAAGCGACTAATGTTTTCGAAAACATGCCGGCAAGAGATCGTGTTTCTTGGACTGCAGTGATCACTGCATATGCCCGGGTTGGGCATCGTCACCACTCAAAGTCAGCGCTTGAATGCTTTCGAAAAATGGTCGAGCAGGGAGTGGCACCCGATGAGATCACGTACATCAGCGTCCTGGGCGCATGCTCCTGCGCGGGATGTCTCGCAACTGGCCGGATGATTCACGAAGACATCATCTCCCAAGGGTTGGACGCACTTCTTCCCGTGAGAAACTCTCTGGTGAGCATGTATGGCAAATGCGGGAGGCTGGACGAGGCCAGGGACGTGTTTAATTTCACAAAGGGGAAGAGTATCGTGTCCTGGACTGCTATGATTTCTGCATATGCCCAACACGGGCATAGCGAAGAGGCACAGTCGGTTTTTCAGAGAATGGAACTGGAGGGAATCCAACCAAGTGAAGTCAGCTTCACCAGCATTCTCTACGCTTGCAGCCACGCAGGGTCGCTTTCTCAGGGGCATCGATTTTTTCTGGCTATGGTGGGTGACGAACGGGATATCTCACCGCTTGTTGAGCACTACCACTGTTTGATCGATCTTCTCAGTCGCTCGGGACAGCTCGAAGCAGCCGAAGAACTCATACGAACTATGCCTTTCGAGGCCGATATTGTTCCGTGGATAGCTCTGCTCGGCACGTGCAAAGCTATCCTCAGATTGGAAGTGGGAATGCGAGTAGTGGAAGAGATTCTTCTCAAACTTACGGGGTCCAAGTCCCCGGGGCCTTACATCTTGGTCTCCAACTTTTGTGCTGCCGCCGGGAGATGGGATTATGTTGTGAAAGTTAGAAAGCTCATGAGCGAGACAGGGGTTACACAGAGACCGGGTTGCAGCTTTGTCGAAGTTGGGAACGAGATCCACGAGTTTGTAGCTGGCGACTCCTCTCACGAATGCTACCATGAGATCCACGAGGAGCTCAAAAGTTTGCACTCACGGATGAAACAAGCAGGCTATGTACCAGATACAAGCCAGGTGCTATGGGGTGGAAATCAAGAGGAAAAGGAAAAGAGTCTGTGCTTTCACAGTGAGCGGCTAGCGATATCTTTTGCTCTTGTCGCTAGTCCTCCAGGAACTCCGGTGTGGGTGACCAAGAACTTAAGAGTTTGCACGGACTGTCACACTGCTACAAAGTTCATAGCTAAACTTGCTAGAAGAGAGATTGTGGTTCGGGATTCCAGCAGGTTCCATCGCTTTAGTAGTGACAATGGAGGCTGCTCATGCGGAGACTACTGGTGATCAATTAGTGACTGGGAGACAAAACCAAAAGAAAAAGAGAAAAGTTTTTCATTGATGCGTGAAGATTATGATCTGTGGAAAGGATTAGGACATGCCGTGGCAGTGGAGACTTGGAGAAATAGTTCACGAACTAAAACTAAAACAATGGCAATGTTCATATCACAGCACCATGGAGGTGAAGGGAGAAAAAAAGAAGAAGAAAGACGAGCTCTGTTCTTGTCGACAAGACTCCAACAAGGAACTAAATCCCAGGAAGCAGTAGTTATGCAACTGAGTTGGATATATGTCTTCATGCTTGGGACAACTTCTATTGTACTTGCGGCTATGGTTTAAACAAGATAATTACTATCTCAGTATAAAACCATACTTTTGAAGGAGCGCTCAACGCTTAGCTTTTCTACAAGCTATAGAATACCATGTACAAAGTATTAGCTTTTTTGAGTTTTTGGTTGTTTGAATTGCTATATTCATTTTTTTATGCTGTTAGAGAATGGCTCATTAATTCTAAATTAAATGGCCACACTTAGTTCCATTTCAAGGTTTCAATGCACAAATCCTTTCTCACGAAGAAGATCACCACAATGTGCAGTGTTGTCCAGTTTATAGGGGCCTACTTGAACCAATAGCATTAAATTCCTGAGACACATCAGAAAAATGTCCATTAATATTTTTATTTCACTATTTTCTTCTCTGGTCCTTTGACGAATTGTCTCGTCAATTTAAGTCTTATTTCTAAGTTGAAACAACTCCAAATCCACCAACTACTCTACTGTCTTGTTTAGAACTTCACACACCCCAAGATCCGGTTTTGGTATCTCCAAATAAAGTTTGTCAGAAAATTGAATGGTCTAATTTCAATAATAAAGTTGACTTTTCTGGCTGTGACAACCACAGCCAGCCAGCAAGCCACAGCCTGAAGGCATTGGCTGTGGCCGTGGCCTTGCCCAATGGCCACGGCCTCAATTGCCAATGACACTGCTCTGACCTGGCTTGCTATACAGCAATGGTTGCTGCCATGCTCACTATGGCACTGCACGACTGTATTGGGGACGTCTAGGGTTTTGCTGCCTTGGTGGTGTGCTTGATCATGTTGGGGCATGCTCTAGTGATTACGTTGGGTGAAAGTGATTACTCAACATCTGGGTTGTGTTTCATTTCTCTCTCTCAATGCAGAAGAATCAGTTTTGAAAGAGTGATCTCGACAAGCATGAAGTCCGATCAACTATAAGTAGAGCAAGCGGGCAATAAAGTCTTCTCCAATCCAAGAGCTTGGAACAACACGTTTTTCTTTGCCATGCTTTGTTTCTTTTGCCTAGCATTGGATAAGATTAAAAAATTGTGTGGGAATATAAAATTGTCAAAGTATACTCTAGAAGTGAACAGCTTTGGAACCGGTGTGGGTTATGCTGATGATGATGATGGTGATGGGAGAAAATGGACTTAAAGATTTTATCATAGCACTTTAAGTTATTATCTCAAGATATTAGATGGTTTTTGATCATGGGATAGGATTTAAATATATTGTCACCATGCATTTTTGGAACATTTAAGGATAAAATCTCTCATCCAAAGTAGTTACCCTTTTCTAAGTTGTTTATTAGTCTTCATATAACATAATCTAAGGGATATAAAATATTGGCATACCAAATAGTACAAAATTTCTGTTGTAGGAGACTAAGGACTCCCCACTAGTGCAAGGATTGTATAAGGACTTTAAGTCAAAATTATATATAAATTTAATAGTTGGTGGCAATCTAATATACTCATAGCTACATAAGCATCATATAATTTGTTAAGTAGATTGTTCTTGAACTATACAAATACCTTTGACAGAGTTGTACAATCTACTAATGACTATCATTATTGAAGAAGCTTCTTTGAAGAAGCTACTTGTTCTATAGCTTCTTAAAAAGAAGCTATTTGTTCCATACTGAAAACCAAGATAAACAAATAGCCAAATGCATACTTGAATTCCTATAAAGGAAACCAGACCTTTTATGCATTGAAAACAATCCTCACTAACAATCTTCCAAATCGGTTTATATTTTTCCACATGTCTACATGAAAAATATGCTTTTCGTATATCCACTTGAATATATTTCCTATATGCTGCACTTTTTGTACAGGTGGAGTGACAAATATATATACTCTTAACTAGCTCGTATACAACATCTAATGCTCTCTCTAGCATCTAAGGCAAACTAAACCTTACGCACTCGTTAATTCTGATTTGAATTACTTACTGTTTTTAATAGATTATAGTTTACTAGAAATTAAATTTAAATTTTAAAAAATGCTAATGGCTGGATCCAAAGGTACTCACTAGATTCAGTCAGGTAAAGATGACTCCGGCACTCAAGTTCCCGGTGCCAAGCTGCTCATGGATGTTCTCAGACTATATATTGCTATTGCTTTTTGCTTTTTAAAACTTCATGTAACAATTCTTTCATTTTGCATAAAAAATCTCCATGTGACCTATTCTGATGTACCCAATGCATGAATAAATACTCAAAATTCAAACAGTCGGAACAAGGATCGGACTAGCCAACCTTCCCAGCATCATGATGGTAGCTTGCGGGTTAGTCCCTGGTGTAGACTTGAACACAGCCGCCGTGGGTATGCCAGTCCCACCGCGGATCCACGGGACTCGGGGCTGTAAGTCGAGTCTCGGAACGCTGGAGCTCGTGTTGCGTTCGAAATGCAGGCGCTCGTCTCGCTGATGAAAAGCCCTGGCCAGGTGATCGATCTGCAAACCCTCCAGAAATCTGCGGATCGATTCAAGGATCACTACTCGTGGCTTGTGCAGAAGATCGCAGGTGTTTCCAGGGGCGAGCTCAAGCTCGTCTCGAGGAGCATCGTAGATTCAACCATTATCAGGCCCCGGAAGATCTGGTCAGAGGCGTGGATGCCAACGACCTCGAGTAGGGCGCTCCCTGGCGTTGAACGTTGACTATAGCATTGCTGGGGCATATCCCCCATTGTCTTGCCCATACTGGGCAAATGCTGCACGACGGAATCCCAAGCTTTTGCAGATCCCGGGCATCTCCAATTCCGCTCAGGAGCAGCAACTGCGGCTGCCAAGAGCACCCGCGGAGAGGATGATCTCGCTACTGGGTTTGGAGCTCAGAATCGCTCTGTGTTCATTGCCAAATTCATCCATAAACTGGACTCCAGAAGCTCGTGGAGCTCCGCTGCCTACGAGACAAACTTATGACACCCAAACAGCAGAAAAATCGAAGAACAGTGCGGGAAGAAGAAGTGTACCTGAAGACCAGAGATGTCGTCGCGTACAGCAACACTTCGAGCTTGCTGGGATGTGCATACTCGAGGAGATCCGCCGAGGAGTGCCGGACGCCATCGCTGTCGAAGATCACGCCGCCAACCTTGGTGCCCAGCTTGTGCTCGAACTTGAACCCGTTGTCGGGCAGCCCGGTCTCCACCAGCGCCCGCTTCAGAGACCGCTGCCAAGCCGGGATGGCGGGCTTGAAAGCTTCGGGCGAATCCCCCGCAGCCCCCACATCCTCCTTTACCACAGTTGACTAAGCTTGACTATTTTGGCGTGTTGTTGACCTTCGTTGACTGGTGTTCCCCGCCGAGGACTCGCCCCTGTGACCCGGGACACCATCCTCCGACAGGAATGCTTCATCCGGTGAGGTTTTGTTGTCTGCTTTAAAGAGGTTCACGTGCCATCCTTCCTGCCGCTCCAGAAGCAGCACCGCAAACTTCACTGAGAGCGTGGCTGCAATTGGGCAGCTAGAAGCACCCCCGCCAACAACAATGTAGTCGAACTGGGCTGCGGGATCGAATGTGGATGCATTCCTACTTGTTCCTCGAACCTAGTAAGACACACAGAACAATTATCAGTCCAGACTTTGTACAGACTCCAGAAACAACGTCCAACCTCGAACTGAATTTACGAGCAAAGCAAACATGAACAAGAACACGAGACGACCCAGTACTAAACCCATTCCTGTTGCACGACTTATAGCCAGAGATAGCTTGCAATGTCGCCTGCCTTTGCATTAATTAATGCCGGATACGTGGATGACGCTGCATGCCTGATGGAGAATGGTAACTGATATTGGACAGCGGTTATCCAGCGCTTTCATCAGAACTTTCGGATTTCAACATGTCTGAGTCCCACTAGAGTCTGAAGTCTGAGTGAGTCCCACTAAAGTTTCTAGTATATGGTAGAAAAATCTAACAAATAAAAAATCTCAAAATTCGAATCTGCTCTGAAAAGGATACAAGAATTGGTACTCTTTCAGCATTTATCACAATAGCCATGCAAAATTTGCCATCACTTTCTTCCAGGAGATGAAGTTGGAAGGAGCAAAACCCTGGAGATGATGCCTCTTTTGTGATCGTTCTCTCCCAGATTGGCGTGCTCGAGAGCAATCGGAGTTTCTTTACCAGGATTTTGGAGTGGAGCACTAGGTACTGCTGCATGTTGCTTGCCAAGAAGAGCATGCCATTCGTCTGGATAAGGTGGACGTTGCACTTGCCAGAAGCACCAAAACACAGAAAAACATTACGGATGTACAAATGAATTTTTTTAAATGATAAGCTAAATTGGGTTAGAGGAGCTGGGAAAGTACGATTTGGCGCATGCGGATCGAGGGATGACAGCCGACGCCGCATACCCGGGGGGGAGGAGCTGCTTTGGGTGCTCACAGTGCGCTTCCATCGCGGCATTCATTGAAGATGCTTGCTGGAGAGAGGGGCAAGCGCAAGAGCAAGGCCAAGAACTTCCATCTGGTTGGCAGCGGTGGTACGATTCTCCACTACGGGAAATCCAAGCACCACGACTTCGCAAAGCAGGGAATCTACGTGTATATGGAGGCCTGGACGCTGTGGGATTGTGAGGACTAACCCAAGGCAGCTGGCTTAACCATCACGGACATGCCAGCTCGGTAGTACTACTACTGCGGCCAGAGACATCTTTTACTCGGATACTCGGACACGGTCGACGCAGGAAAGAGGAGCTTAGCTCTCCCTGCAAGTGAAGAACGAGCTGGATACCTGCAGAACATGTTGTACAGTTGGCTGGAACTAAAAGACGAGAAAGCAAAGAACCCACCTATAGTCAAAGAACATATTCGCAAAGGCATAGTCGATGAGGTCCCTGAGCTTACTTGCATCGATTATGTTGAGTTAAAGGCGGATGAACTATTCAAGCTCAACACTGAAGAGAAACGTGACAAGGCTGCGTGAGCCTGGAGCCTTGTCGAGTTGCTCGAGTGTAGCTATTCTTTCTCCAGGCTCCTGTCGAGTTGCTGCATAAGCTCCTCTATCCATCCCACTCCAGGCTGTCTGTCCATGTCGAAACAAGTGTCCCGCTATGAGCAAACATACTAAACTCCAGGCTCTGACAAGGCTGCGTGAAGTGGGATGGATAGAGGAGCTTATGCAGCAACTCGACAGGTGCAAGCCATACGCTGAGCTCCACTATGACCTGTTGTTCGTGGTTCCTGAAAACATCTACGGTTCTTTCTCCGAACATTTCTGGTGAAGAACGGGTATGAGAAATCCCCTGCAACCAGTGAAGCAATTTGTACTGAAGATCGACCTGTAGACTTCGGAATAACAATGCGAACCAAGACTACGCATGAAGCCATGCACCAGCTTGATGGCGGCGTACACGCGTAATGGCAAGATCCGCGAGGAGATGTTCCGCCAGGGTCGCTTTTCCACCCCCAATGATTCATACACAAACAACAAGTCTTGGGGCTTTTTGCTGGGAGGAAGTTAAAAATCTCACGTTACATAAATTTCATAACTGCTTCAGTTGAAGTTGGGAACTTCATCTATGTTGAAGTTGGGAACGAGATCCACGAGTTTGAAGCTGGCGACTCCTCTCGTGAACGCTACCATGAGATCCGCGATGAGCTCGAAAGGTTGCACTCTCGGATGAAGGCTACGTATCGGATACAAACCGGGTGGAAAAGCCTAGCGATAGCTTTGGCTCTTGTTGCTACTCTTGACCAATTTGTACGAACTATCACACTGCTACTAAGTTCATAGCTAAGCTCTCTGATATCGTATTCTATCAGGTTCCATCGCTTTAGAACGATGGAGGCTGCTCATGAGACGTGATTGATCAGTGGGGGGACATATGTTTCTCGTGGAGATTATCAACACTGGATTGGATCGGAACATGCCGTGACAGTGAAGACTTGGAGAAATAATTTTCACGAAGAGAAGCTACAAAACAATGCGAGTACAAAGCGGAGTGCGATGTCCGTGTCACACAACAGTGGAGGCGAAGGGACAAAAAAAAAAGAAGAAACCGTGTTCGCCTCCAAAATGAAAGCAAAGTGGAAGATATGCTCGTCCATCATAGTTTTGCGGAGCTGCTCGAGTCGATGGTGTTGACAATTACTCTCATTGCGAAGTGAAAGATTGGGTGCCAAGATGAAAGCGATGGTGATTCTCACGGACTCTCCTCGCTCGTGGATTCCCTGCTAGAGGATTCATTCACCAGGTCAACGGGAATCCTTCAGTGGTGATTTGCGAAGAAGCTTTGGAAGCATGCGCTTCTTTTTCTGGGGAATCTGTGAAAAGACACGATTGGTCCTCTTTCTTTGCAGTTTCAAATTAATTTCCTCAAGAGACTCTACTTCTGCTTCTTTTGGTGGATACTCTCTCACTCATACTCAGGTACATGTTCTACTTTTCTTCTTGGGAGAAGTCTTACGCTTCCTCTTGGAACAGGAGAAAGATTCTAACACACTTCGTATCTTGGACAGAGCGAGGCCCTTGGCGAGGGCTTCTTCAGGTGCGTTGCTTTCGAGTTTTGAGCCCCACACACCTGGAGGTGAAGAACTCTTAAACTCGTTGGTATGCAGTCTGAGTTTCTTCATGAGCACTTCAATCCACTCAGAGAATATCAGAAGAATCCTTCCTAGCGTCACTTGTAGCAGCTCCATAGATTTGCTTCAGCTGCTGGAGCATCTTGTTGCACAACCCACGGCTTTCAGGCCTCGACTTGAAAAGTTTCCAGGCACCCGCTTTCCAGGCTTCGTTCTCGACATCCAGAGCCGCTGGAAAGTAAGAAGTCCCTGCTCAGACTGAGCTTGGTTTGGTGCATTTCCTTATGCAACAGGACTGAGTCAGATTCTGAAAATGAAAGGCAGTGCTCGCTGCTTGCAAGTTGGACAGACGATCAAGCTCGGATAGGGGAAGCTATCGGCAGAGGTGTGCTGCCCCTGGACGTCCGTGTACAAAGTGGACGATGCTGCACATTGTCATTAGCCGATTATATATCTTCATGGAATGAGGAAAGTTCTATGTATTGAAATTTTAATGTGAAATTAAATATAAATGAAATCATTTAGTACTAAATGCAAATGTTTTATTTAGTAAAGTGTTTAAAATATTAAAAAGAGTGTTAAATAATGCATAATTTACACAACAAGGTGGCAAATGTTTCTCCTCTTTGGGCCAGTGATTTGCGTTTGAGCTCCTTGAATGGTCTCATGGGTGACTGTCTGGAGCTGCTGCTAGCCTCGGTGGCCTGCGTTTGCCTCTACTTTGCAGGGTTGAAGTGTTTGCCTTGGAACTCTGCTGCAGCGAGAGAAGATGTTGATGCTTGTTGCCCGCTCCTTGCAAAACAACAGTGATGCCCTGTTTAAGACGAAGGAACTGCATTGAGTATGCGAGAGTGTGGACGATAGTTTGGTTGACAATCTCGCCTCTGTTGTCAGCTCGCGGTCGACTTGTTAGCATCTTGTCCTTTGAGGCTTGGAAGAGCCACAACAACTACTGGTGATCGTTCAGTGGCAAGGAAGATAAAGAAAAGGAAAACGAAAACAGTTCCAAGACATGAGCTTGCATGGAGATTGGAGAATGGAAGGGACTGCGATGTCCGTGTCACACAACAGTGGAGGCAAAAACAAAAGAAAGAATAAAGGAGCTCAGTTGATATGCCGTGCTCATGTTGACGAGACTCATTGTGCGCTCCAAGCCGCTCGAGATTATCAGTGCTGGAATCCGGGGAAATCACTGGTGTTGACGATTACACTCCTCGCGAGGACGACTTAAAGATTTGCGTGCCAGGATGAAAGCGATGGAGATTCGAGAATAACATGATTCTTTCAACGAGAATCATCCAGTGGAGGATTTGCTACGTGGACCGGAAGCATGAGAAGCATTAAACTATCTGCGGAGAAGGGAGAAGGCCTCTCTCTCTCTTATAAATCAGGTACGTATCTTACACTTTTCTTCTAGGGAAGGGAGTAACATTTTCTCTCGAACAGGTCCCCCCATCGCATAGAAAACACATCCTTTTCTTCCTGGCGGACTACTTTGCGTCTTGGACCGAACGAGACCAGCTTTTTCCAACCATTCTACTATTCTTGCAATCAAGCAAACTGTGATACTTCTCACATCGTAGCTGCAGGTTCTTATCATAGCGCTCTTCTTCTTCTTCTTTTTTCCTTTTGCCTTTTCTCATTCTCACTCACTCTTTTGGTTGCAGTAGCGTTTGGCAAAACCAATTTACCGCTGCTCTTCAGCCTCCGTCACATCTCCATCGTCCTCCTCCTCGGAAGCAGTGGTGGCGCTAGCTTTCCTGGGGCTCAAAACTTCCCCCTCTTCCTTGGAGGATTTTAAGAGCTCTTGCTTCTCATAAAACACCAATGGCTCAGCTGGGGAAGCGTGGAGATTTGCAAAGAAATCTTGAGCCTGGCTTTGCTGGAGAGGATTACTTTGCATACTCGGTGCTGCTTGATGGTGATCAAACACTGCATACTCTGGAGGAACCCAGATGCTCCCAAGAACAACAACTTGAGGGGATTTCTGGGCTGCTGTTCCTGGGGCTACTGTCGCCGGTCTTCTCGTGTGGAGTCGATACTTCTGCTTGATCCAACGAAAAGAAAATCAATCGAATCGACTTCGAGATGAAACTGGATCACTCACCTGGAGGTGGCTTTTTACTTCATCGTTTGTAAGACCATCTACCTTCATGAGTTCTCGGATTTGCTTTGGAGTGGCAACTGGATCAAGAAGAAGAAACCTTTAAGAACTTTCGATCGAGCGCTTGAATTCAGAATAACTGTCGCACCTTGGGATCCTCCGAGCTGCTGTAAAGCATTGACAAATCGTCGATGGAGCTCCGGAGACCAGCACCGCCTCGCCTTTCTTTGTTGGTGTAAAGTAGAGTTTGAGCAAATGCCGCTGCTAGGCATTTGCTGCAAGGAAAGCTCTACTAGAGGCAAATTTGACTCGCTGCCTTGAAACTTTATGAAGCCAGTTTTCTTTTGTTCCAGAGATAAGCAAATAGACGAGGAGAGGCAAAGTTCAGCTTGATCCCATTTCTTGTCTCGCACAAAAGGCGCAAAAGCACCGGAATCAGCTGATGCCGTCGATGATCTGAGAGCTTTTCTTGTCTGAGAAGTGGAAACGAAACTATGAATTCCTGTGGGAGAAATCTATGAACCACTTACTTCAAATTCTCCATCCTCACGGGGTGATTGCGATGGGAAACAAGCGAGCTGCATCCAATTTTGCTTTGGAGTGGATGGTCTTTCCTCAAAATCGCGATGATCCTCGGCCTCGCTCTTGGGCTTTCCAAGAAGAAAGCCTGAGCGATTCTCGAGAAAGAGCTCCAGCTTGGGCGGATTTTCCTCTTCCATCTCTGTTTTGTAGCTCTCGTCCAAACATCCCCTGGTCGATTGGATAGCTTCATTGGAAGAGATAAGAAAAGCTTGCAAGGCTAGACTGACTGACCATGCCATGGATTACCTTGCTCGAGCAAATTCATGCAGCAGGGAAGCTCTCGCTTGAAAGCCTCAATCTTTTGCCTTTCCTGTTGGAGAGCTTGCAAATAATCCTCCATCCTCCTCCGAGTTTGCTGGTCACTCGAGTCCCTCTTTACGATCGCGCATCCCAATGTGAGATCCGGCGCCTCTGCTTGCCCAAATTCCTCCTCTGGATTCATCGCCGCAGCGAATTTAGATCACGAGACCAGTTGGAGAGAGCGAGAGATGAAGAAGATACGGATATTCGGTGGCCCCCAAAGTCAGTGCTCGTATATCCCTCGTTAGATACCCGGCCATTGGATGGAAGAAGAAAATACTAGAAGAGGAAGAAAGGATTGGTGCCATAGACCGACGGGTCGCATTGATTACTCTACCGGGAATCTATGTAGTTTGCCCTTCCATTGCCATTGGCTCTCTAGATTCCTAAGTTCCTAAGCTACCACCATAAGATACTCTGAAGAAATCCAAACCCCTGGGTCCCCAAATCCCATTTGTGCAACTTGGGCGGGTATCTCACAATCCATCCATCCAGGATAGAAAAAAGGAAAAGAATTCCAAGACTAAGATGAGATTTACAAATCTTTGGATCGATTTTGTTACTCGACAATTCTTAGCCTCTGGTTGGGGGAGGGGATATGCGTGTCAGCCGGGATTCTTACTCTGGACCCATTCTCCTACAATGATTCCTTTTCTTCCATCATGGTGCCTTATATTCTCACCGATCAGCTTCTCTTTTCTTCGTTGAAAATGTCGATCGTAATGTAGCGTTGAGCGATTGCGACCGCGCTGAATCAATCCCGAGATTTGCCCCTCTGTCCGACTAGTATATTTTTAAGCTTGAGTTTGAAGCAGGCTTCTCTGCCATGTTCAACTGCAAAACATGCACACCTGAACTGGATCCAAAAGCAGAGGAAGACGAGGCATTGCTGTGGTACGCAGCAAAAGCTGTTCCCGGGCATTTCTTTTCCTCCGCCACCACATTTGTACTCCAAACTTGAATTAACGGACAAACTATGTCAGGCATTGGACGAAATGGTCGACTTGGACTTTCTCACTGTCTCCACCCTTCCAGAACAGTTCCCTCAGCCTATCTGCTCACAGTATCTCGTCACCAAGTAGTCATCCCCGTTCTGTGGCTCGCCACTGTAAAGAATAGGCAGCACACCGGCAACCTTCTTCTTAGTGAGCATGCCAAGAACAAAAAGCTCAGCGTCTAGTTGCGGGCAGACCTTCACTGCAACGCCTGTCAAGATCTGTCCCTGAACCAGATTTGCCTTGTAAACTCGAACCGACAAAGAGTCATGCTTGCGATCTTTGAGAGCAACGATTTTCAAATCCTGAAGATAACTCCAAAGATATGCGCCCGTGCATTCATGGAGGAGGACTGAATCCATACACAGTCCCGTCAGCCAGCAGGATTCCCACAAGAAGTGTTAGGCCAAATGATCCTTCCTTGAGAGCCCAAGGATATCTTTGCGTAAATATATACTGGTTCTTCCCGTTGACCATATCCAGCTTCTGGACCTGGATTTCCTGTCTACAGAGCAGCACTGCATACGCAAACGTCCTGCTCGATTGGGTCATCTTTATAACATCTAGCTTTGCTGTTGTTTCTCCCAAGCATTCCGTGTATAGCTTGGTTAACTCGTACTTGAGCGCCATAACAAAAGCCACCGACGACCACGATAGAGCGGCTGTGTCCGAAGTGCGGAAAGAATAGCTCGGTTTATCAGAAGAACCTGGAATACCAGACCTGCTCGTGTCCTGTGGTATGCAACCCCTCCGAAAAGTGGCATTTTCTTCACGGCTTCCCTGCTCCAAGATTTGAATTGCCAGCTGAACTTCTATCTCGTCGCCTTGAATATATTCGTAACCTACATTCTCCCAATGATATCTCTCACTTGCTGAGCCCTTATCATCCATCTCTTTGTCGCGAGTCCGAGCCTCTTCTAAAGCGAGATCAATCAAACTTTTCTGTCCAACTTTTTGGAGAAGATAAGTTGTTGCTGCCTCCACTTCCGGTGCATCCGTGAACTGACTTGTGATCTCCAAGGAGCCTCAAATGTTGTTGTAGGCATCGCTTTCTTTCTTTTTTTTTGCCGATCGCAGCATAAGACATCGTAGTCTTCTGACGCCTGGACAAAGCCTTTTCTATCGCCGCCTCAATTATGCGGTCGATGTCTATTAAGAAAAACGAAAATAACAAATCACGCAACGTACCACCACTTGCAAATCCTCCAGCGCGAGACCCGCGGATCACGATCGGGGTTTGCTCCGAGCGTCCGTCACCAAGCCCAGTAGACACCGCAAGTTGCCTGATTACCTCCAACTCCATGGCGCCCGGCACCAGAGCAAAATGGCCTAGACAAAATGTGGTAGGGTCCAGATGCCACGACCCAGCAACGCTGGCAATCGGGAAATCGCCCTTCAGCAACGGAAACAACAGCGATTCATCTCCCGCACCCAAATCCCCTCCCAATACGAACTACGTTGCACTGTGAACCTAAGAGGGTTTCTGTTATAGTGTTATCATCTTTTGCATGGTCTCTGTTCGCCAAAGCTTGTGCCCCACTGTGACAACGCTTGGAACTGCTTCCATCTGGTTTTGAATGTGGTTTCTCATGATTCCAAGAGGATTTTGAGACCACTACAATTACCAATCCAGGGAAGAATTAGATATGTGGTGGAGGTGTTTTTATCAGGATGTTTACAGGTCAAGTGGATGGAACCTGTACCCAATAATCCCAACACATGGAGAGGACATTTAGCAGTGGTTTGTTTTCCTACAGAAGTGTGGGAACTTCTTCACACAGTGGTTGGAAATATGTTTGGACAATGTTTCTGTCAAGAGAATATCATCTTGGAGAAAATTCATCACTGTTATGTCCAGTGAAATGGGTTTTGGAAAAAAAGACAGTCTGAGCGTTTGGCTGTTGGCTTGCTCATAGCACTCAAATATTAAACATCTATATCATAAACAAAATTTAGAGAATTATATGTTACCTTCGTTAAAATCCACAAAAACAAGATTCAGATCTTAGAAAATCATGTATGTTGAAACGAAGAATTGAAGAAGCTTTCACTCTTCATCAAAGCACTCGAGTAACAGGTGCAGGTGCTAGAACACTACACTTACTCTAGTCTGATTACTTCGAGAGGGGTTGAACCCAGAAGAGTGTCACCAACCTCCTGCAACTACATTTCCTGAAGCAAGAGCTCTTCGTTCCTAGATTACTACCTCAACTCTTGCAGTGTATAAAATGTATTGGAAATTATACAGTTGCAGTTTTCAGAACACCGGGATCAGTACTATGTGTAGCTCCACGCAAGCAATTCAAAAAGGAAGCCTCCAAGCAGCCTAACTAATTCTTGTTGCTGACATAAGCATTGTAGCAACGTTTGATTGTGGATTGCATGCAATGTTTGCCAACCACTGTCCCTGGAACGTGGTGTCTGAACAAAGCATTGAAAAAATCCTCAAAAACCCTTTTTCTATGGTTTGGTTTTGGCAAGTTGCTATGAATTATGTATGGACAGAAGTTCTTCAAATTGCTCTTCGTGCATGGAACGATATCTACACGGAACCAGTTAGCTGGAGTTTGTACTCTACTTCGTCCTGGCAGAATCGAACTATGACCAGTTCGGCTTCAACAAGCCCCAGTAGGGTAACAAAATAATGCGAACCTAACTTTTTTGATCCAGCAAACTCTGAAAGCTTCTTATATTTTCAGCCATGTGGCCTCAACCCATTCAGGATGCGTTCGGGAAACGGGCGATTCTGTCTCTTCACCATTGCATACTTAGTGCCAATTCATAGGCCTCAGTGAACGCAGTCATCTTGTTCTGTTCTGTATTTTAACACATCAACAACACTTTAAAACTACGATGGACTCACATATACTTTACTGTGCTTCCTACTCGCTCTTTCAAAACCATTATTTGTAAACATGCTTAATCTTGTTATAGTCTTACTGCACAATTTCTCGCTCTTCGTCCAATTTCATGATTTTTGCAGGAGGCACTGGCATGCAGCTGCAAGCCTCACGGAGCTTTCCCTCATTTGTCAATCCTAGCGCCTCTGCCGAAGGATTACCCTGCTGATCATCGCCTGGAAGAGCCTGAGGAACACCTCTTCTCGAACCAACAATTGATCTCCAGAGCTCCATGCCTGAGACTTCTTCCCTTTCAGAACCACCTTCTAGAACTGGCTTGACAGGCTTTGCAGCAGCCTTTCCCAGCGCCTTGCTAGCATTCCGAGCCAGCTGAGCAGTTTTAGGAGGAGCTGGGATGTTCGGCAGCACTGTGTTTCCAAAGAGCTTGATTGGCTTAACGGCCAGAGCTCGATCGTGCTGGAGCTGGCAGTCGATGGAGCAGTAAGTGGTGACACGAACTAATGGCTCATCATCGAAATTGAGGCCGCAGTAACATCCCTTGATCCCACGGGGAGACGGACAGCTCTTGAGGCGGATAAGATCTTCACCTTTTTTTTTGCTGCCGTCAACATGATCCACATTGTAAAACTGTGCGATATGCTCTCGAACAACCCTGGCTTCTTTATAGTGCCAGCGTAAGAGTAGAATACGTCCATTATCGCAATTATGATTAAACACTTCTGATTCACAGAGTACTGCACAACAACCAATGCAAAACGCTGACCGACGATCTGTGATGGATTGGCCGTGGCAGTGTTTTAAACACTTTGAGAAGAAATCTCTCTGCAAAAACGTCTCTAGCCATTCTGGAACCATTGCCCTAAGATTTTTTTATTCTATTTGTCCTTTATATATTCAAGTATACCCTTTAATCAGTTAATATACCTTTTAAATAAAAGGTAATGTATCTTATTAAAGGAATATTTGTTGTTTAGAGCTACATGAAGAACTTCATCGGTATTGATTCTCATATTCGTCTCTTCAAAAAAAGAATGCTTTCATGTTCCAAGCCACACACAATGTCCTGCATCAATAAATCATATAAACTAGTAAGCTTGTCTCGAGAAATTCACGCCTTACCTTTCCATTCTCGCAATCAACATCGAAAGAATTGATGGCGCAAGGCTCCGCGAGAAGCTCGGTAACATTGCCTGCACCAAGGATTTTTAAGCAAAGGCTTGCACGACAGAAAAAACGCTTACCTCCTTCAATGGTGGCTAGAACACCATCTTCCGAGCAAAACATAACTGGAGGGACCTTGCCAGAGTCCGACGAAGACGAAATCGTAGACGCATGGTCGTACTTGACTTCCCAGACCTCGCTCTCTACAATCGCCGATTTACTCGCAGAAACACCCGCTAGCTTCACGGCATCTCTTTGCCATCGAAGGTCCCAAGCGAAGATGGATCCTCCAGAGCCTCCGACCTTGACAATAAGAACTATTAAGGATCCAGAAAAAAATGAAACAAAACAAGCTAACACACCACGCAGAGATGCTTCCGAGAGGGATGGACGTCCAGAGAGTGAACGAATCCCGGTGAAGAACCGTCCCTGTGAAGCGAAAGTTTATAAGCGAAGGAAGGCAATGAGAGCTTTAGATCCCCCACCATTTCAAGCGGCATTGCGAGACAGGTCCACCCGGTTTACGAAGATCCCACCACTGCAATGGAGCTCCCACTCCGGCGGTCACGAACTCCATAGACGAAGCCCAATGCGCGGCAGAGAAGGAGATATGGCCATGACTGTCGTGAACACGCTTGGGAAGAAGCTCGGACTCGGAGATTTTCACTACGCTAATCTTTCCATCCTCCCCCACGGCCAAGCAGTCCCCGGAATCGTCCAGGACGTCCACAGCGCAGACGCTAGCCTCGTGCAAACCGGAAAGAACGAGAGGCTCCTTGTCTAGAAGCTCCGACGTAGTCACTTGCACGGCATCCACTGGTACCACTGTCACGGACCCCTCGATGCTGCCCGCCACCGCAAGGAAATTCTCCCCTTGCAATGCAGCGGTGGCGAGGGCCGAGACTCGTCCGGGCAGCTCCCACTCGCCTCGCAAATCCAGCCATGGCCTTCCCTCGGTGGAATCTTTGCTGCCCAGGGCATTAAGCTCTAGGCTAGGCTTGCCTGTCTCTGGATCAAACAGGGTTGACACCAGCATTCGGTCCCAGGCCGCCGCCGACGATGGCAGCCATCGCACCGAACCCACCGCGCGTCCCTGGGGAAGCCTCCATGACGCCATACCCTAATTAAACCCTAGCTAGTGTATATTCCTCATTTCAACATTTAAGCTGTGGCGGGAATCTAATATCCTAAAAAAAAACTATTATATATAATTATTACTATATAGTTTACTTTAAGTTTATTTAGATTTATTAATTATTTTTAAATCTTATATAACATTTTACTTTTGGAAACAATACTTATCATTTGTTAAATAATAACAAAAAATTACTTGTTCAAAAGTATTTAGCAGATAGTCTTTTTTAGGTGGGATGTAAATTCATTCTATGTCATTAGTGATAAGTTTTATTTATTAATAATATACATTTTCAATCCATTTGTAAAATGAAATAACTTTACATCATCACTGTTAAAGCTTAGTAAACCTAGTGATTAATAAATGGTTTTATATATTTAAAAGCCTTTTCCATATAAAACTTATTGTACATTGGTCTTTATAAAAATAATAATTAACATGTTTTCTTGTAAAATTCCTATATTCCATAAACATCACTTTCAAATTGAAGTGCTAGAATGTGAATTGCATCCATCCATTGTGAATTATATGGTATAATGCACATTATATTAATATAGTTGCTGATTATAAACATCACTACTAGAATAAATTGGTAAGCATTACATTTCCTTTCAACCCTTTTGTATTTTTCATGTTGATTGCATTTTTGAGGAGATTTTTTGGCAATGGTGATGAAACTCCACAATTTTATCTCAATTGAGAAAAACTTTATTTGATTCTTGAAAAATAACACATATCCCAATTGTTGCCTAGCCATATAGGCATATGACAACAATACCAATTCCAAGTTTATTGGCATTTCAACTTTAGTGGATGAAGTTATGTTGTGCCATGATTTACATAAACTTAATTCATTGTACTTTTAAAAGATTCATAAATTATTAATTCAAACCCCTTAATTTTAGTAAGTATTTAATGCACTATATCTAAAAGACAAAGATTTTAAGTGTTTAATGGATTATTTATACAATAGGTTCATCAGATGTTTAACTCTTAACTTTGCTATATAAGATATTCCTAAAATGGTCATTAATAAATATCATGTGGCTAAGAAGTAGTATGTTCGTGTTGAATGTCAAATATATCAATGAACAAAACTTGTAAGTTTCAACTTTCATCTTCTAGTGGTGTATATGAAATTGCCATATTAGTAAACAGGTTAGGTAGGTTTAGAGTAACACTCTATCATTTAATCCTTAAAAGTAAGCTTCCTCTTCAAGCACAAGAAACCACAGTTCAGAGGAATTTAGGAACAGGGACTCAAAGGCCTGAGTGAGTAGAGAGAGTTAGATTAGATATTCTATGGTCTCAGCGCACTCAGTAACTCCTTTCCTAGATTTTTATTTTGAAATAGCAATTAAAATAATATGTTTGCATTAAAATTAATACAAGATATTCTTGGGAGTAATGTTTAGAATATAGATATTAATCACATATGAAAATATATGATTTTAAGATCTAGAATCATTATTATAAAAACTAAAACCTTAGTGGTGAAGATACCTTTTAATAAATGTATTTGCTGCTATGCTCCTTTCAAAACACTATTCGTGGGAAAAAAGTTGATGTAGAAAAGAAAGAATATTCTATTGTCTGACAAAACGTGTTATATTCCTACGATTGGACAGAGTAACCACGAGGGTTTTCAGATACGTGGCATTGAAAGAACCATTCGGTTTGATCACACAGATCATGGCGGCGATCTCTTCCGAGGCGTTCCCGAGGCTCGGCGTTGCGAACGCATGCCCATCGCCGTCCCGCGAGCGCGCCAGCGCGCATTTCCTCCACAGCGGCCCCTCCATCAGGTCAATTGCCACTGCTACTAGGTTGTCTCTGGGTGCCAGGCACAGATTGCAGGCTTTGGCGTCGGATGGGAACGACGAATGGGGCGAGGGTGCCGCTGAGAAGAAGGGTGCCGCGAGCAAGGCAGGGAATGGAGTAGGAACTGCGGTGGCCGACGAGAAAGAGAAGGATGGCGATACAGAGGGGCTTAAGAAGGCGCTGCTGGATTCTTTGTATGGAACAGAGCGAGGTCTTAAAGCTAGCAGCGAGACTAGAGCCGAGGTGAATGAGCTCATCACTCAGCTAGAAGCTAAGAATCCAACTCCAGCTCCGACCGAAGCATTGGCCGTGCTCAATGGCAAATGGATCCTCGCGTAAGTCCTTTCAGTTCTTCCTCTTTTCTCTCTCTCTTTGCTCTTGCTTCTTGGTCGACTAAGATTTCATCTCATTCTAGATACACTTCTTTCTCGGAGCTCTTTCCTCTCTTAGCAGCGGGAACTTTGCCGCTGGTAAAAGTTGGAGAGATCTCCCAGACTGTTGATTCCAACGCACTGACAGTCCAAAATTCTGTGAGTTTTGTGGGTCCTTTGGCAACCACATCGTTTAGCGCATCAGCTTCGTTCGAAGTCAGGAGTCCAAAGCGCGTGCAAGTAAGATCATTGTTTCTTAGTGTTCGTGATTTGTCTGGTTTGGTTAGACCTTGACGAGCAACAGAGATACACTTCTGCTTGGGAAGCCACTCAGCAGAAGCCACAATAGATTGCTCAAGAGAGAGTGTAGCGTTTAGAAGCTATAACTAGCTTAGAAAACTTGGAGCCTGGTTTTCTTCTACGCTGCATACATGCTTCCTAGCTAACAAGTTCTTCCTCTTTAACGCAGATTAAATTCGAGGAAGGAGTGATTGGAACACCGCAGCTCACAGATTCCGTTGAACTCCCCGACACCGTGGACTTCATGGGACGTAAAATCGATCTCACACCAGCTCAAAACGCTCTTCGTCCCCTGCAAGACGCTGCGAACTCGGTGGCGCGCACACTCTCAGGTCAGCCACCTCTTAAGTTTTCGATACCAGGCAACAAAGCCCAGTCGTGGCTGCTCACCACTTACTTGGACGAGGACCTGCGAATCTCCCGTGGCGATGGAGGGGGTGTCTTCTTGCTCGTCAAGGAAGGCAGCCCCTTGATACCATCGTCGTGGTAATTTTTTCTACTCAAAAGCTTACAATCAATATAAGGTTTTGGTTTCAGAGAGAACAGAAGAGTTGCTTTTCCTTCCAAGAGGTACTAGACAGTTTTTCCTCTCGGCACTGAAAGCTCCTCGCTGATCGTCTAGCTCGACTGATCAGTCCTCTGCCGGGTACCGATCTTGATTATAGGAAGGAAGAGCTGGAGGATCCTCGTCTGGAACGAACCTCTTCCAATACCAGTGCCTCCTCCAAACGCTGGTCATCTCCTCGATGGGAACACTCTTGGTCTCGGGAAGAAAGAAGTAGACGAAGAGGGACATGACCAACACCCAAGCTGCGAAGAACAAGAAGATCCCGTACGTCATGTGGCATAGCATTGTGAGGAAAGCTTGCGCAATGACGAAGGTGAAGAGGAAGTTGACAGCCACATTGATTCCCTGGCCGACGGACCGCGTCTCCAGTGTGAAGATCTCGCTGGGAATGAGCCATCCCAGCGGCCCCCATGACCATGCAAAGGATGAGACGTAGATGCAAATCACGATCACGACGATCACGGCAAAAGGTTTGGACAACGGTGTAATGATCGCAAAGATCAACCCAATCGCCACCTATGATCGTGCAAAGAGTTTTAGTCGATCGATCAAGAGAGAAAAACAATCAATCCATCTCTCACCTGGGTGAAGAACATTTGGACTCCAGCTTCCAGGAAGAGCGCGCGGCGGCCCCACTTATCAACGAAGGTGATAGCGACGAGCGTGGCCATGACGTTCACAGCGCCAGTGATCACGGCTGAGTAGAGCGACGCATCGGTGCCAAATCCAAGCTTCTGGAAGAGCACCGGGGCGTAGAACATGATCGCATTGATCCCCGTGAACTGCTGGAAGAATGGGATCATGGTCGCCATGACGAGCTGGGGGCGATTCTTTCTCTGGAAGATGGCCTTGAAAGGGTTTGTCACTGCGAGCTCGCTTGCCTCTTTGATATCTTCGTACTCGGCATCCACCTCCTCGGTCCCGCGGATCTTCGTGAGGAGGCGGCGAGCCTCCTCGTAACGCCCACGCTCGATCAAACTATTTGGAGTCTCGGGCAAGAAAAATCCGCCCATGGTCATGAGGATGGCTGGTACTCCGGCGAGACCAAGGGAGAGGCGCCAGCCCCAATCCTGGATTTGGAGGGAGCCATAGTTGATGAGACTCGCGCAGAGGATCCCCATAGTGATGGCGAGCTGAAACATGATGTTGAGCGCTCCCCGGATCTTTGCCGGCGCCATCTCTGATAGATAGAGCGGCACTGCCTGGACAGAGCATTCGAGGAATCAAATCTTTTTTTCTTGCGAACCGATCATCCACTCACCTGATTGCCAAAGCCAAGGCCGATGCCATGCATGATTCGTCCCAAGATGAGCATGGCTAGATTTTGAGCGGCACCACTGAGCACGGCACCGACGAGGGAACAGAGGCCTCCACAGAGGATCGATAGCCGCCGCCCATAAATCTTCGTGACGTGAGAGGCCAGCAAGCTGGCCGTGATGCCCGCGAGATAGAGCGAGGACGTGAAGATGGTGAGTCGCTGATCGTCATTCTGGCAGTAGTAGAATGGAGAGTCGTCGTCACGGCTGTGGAAATTGAATTTCTTCAAGAATGCGGGCATGGATGTCATACCACCTGTGATCAAACGAAGGAAATTCGCGATAGATCGATGACAAATCTGGTCTTGCCTGAGATTCCCACTTCGTAGCCAAAGATCAAGCCTCCACACGAGGCCACAATGCAAGCGAGGATCACGTAAGACGTTGTCCGTCCCTTGTAGAGCTGGGCTCTCAAGCCGCCGCCATTCGCCACTCCACGAATTTTCCTTCCGGCCATAGATTCCAAAGAGGGATCTCCCAGCTCGATCGATCGGCGGCTTGATCATGGCACTAGTCTTCGCGTAGAATTGAATGCGTCTTTGTCTCGCCGTGACCACGGCGGCGAATTCTTGAGTGTTGGTCTTGGCCGTAAAGTTGAGAGTGATAGATTTTTACATTTTTTGGTCTTCATCCTACTTAGTTCTATAGTTCTTGCTCAATGAGCTTTAGTTTGTCATCTCTACGCCCATCTTGCTTTCATCATCCTGCTTGTATGGGATAACCGGAGGATCTTGGTCCGGGACAATCCTCCTCCAAAACCAGTGCTTTCTCCACACACCCATCATCTCCTCGATTGGAACGTTCTTGGTCTCGGGTATGAACCAGAAGACGAAGACTGACATGATCGCCACCCAGGCCGCGAAGAACAGGAAGATCCCGAACTTCATATGGCACATCATGCTGAGGAACGCCTGCGCGATGACGAAGGTGAAGAAGAGATTAACTGCCACCGTGATCGCTTGCCCGGCCGATCGCGTCTCCAGTGGGAAAATCTCGCTGGGAACAAGCCAGCCCAAGGGTCCCCAAGACCAGGCAAAGGCAGAGACGTAGCAGCATATCACGATCACGACGATCACAGCGTAAACTTTGTCCAGCTCCTTGGTTCCTCCAAACTTGACGCCCAAGATCACCGCCACCACCACCTATGGATTTAGAATGGAAGAGTGAGAACTTCGATCTAGAGAAGAATGCTGCTTACCTGTGAGACGAACATTTGGACTCCAGCTTGCAAGAAGAAGAAGCGGCGGCCCAACCGATCGACAAGCGCGATCGAGACGAGGGTAGCCACGACATTGACAGCGCCGGTGATCACGGCCGAGTAGAGCGATGCGTCGCTGCCAAATCCGATCGTCTGGAAGAGGACCGGGGCATAGAACATGATAGCGTTGATCCCCGTGAACTGCTGGAAGAATGGGATTAACGTCGCCAAGATGAGCTGGGGACGACTCCTCCGCTCGAAAATATTCTTCAAGGGGCTAGCGATGGCAGCCGCGAGATCGCTCGCCTCTTTGATATCTTCATACTCGGCATCCACTTCCTCGGTGCCGCGGATCTTGACGAGGAGGCGGCGGCCTTCGTCGCAGCGTCCACGTTCGATCAAACTGTTTGGAGTCTCGGGCAAGAAAAGACCACCCACGCTCATGAGAATGGCTGGTACTCCGGCGAGACCAAGCGAGAGGCGCCATCCCCAGCCAGGAATCTTAGCGGTGCCATAGTTGATAAGATTCGCGCACAGGATTCCAATCGTGATGGCGAGCTGGAACATGATGTTTAGAGCGCCACGGATCTTCGCCGGTGCCATCTCTGAGAGATAGACTGGCACTGCCTGGAAAAGAAAGAAAGAAGGATATGATCAAAACGTTGTCTTTGGTGGTTGTATATGATCCATCGGTTACCTGGTTGCCAAAACCCACGCCAACACCCAGCATGATCCGGCCTAGGATGAGCATGACCAGATTGGCGGCAGCGCCATTGAGCACTGCGCCAACCAAGAAGCTGAGACCTCCGCAAATGATGGATGGGCGGCGTCCATACTTCTTGGTGACATGCGAGGCGAGGAAGCTCGCAACCAGGCCCGCGAGATAGAGCGAGGATGTGAAGGCCTGGAGCTTCTGGTTGTCATACTTGCAGTAATCGGAATCGCCATTGGCGGCAAGGTCCTTGTGCCTCTTGACACCCGGGAAGAACTTCTCCAGGAAATCGTCCATGGACGTCACACCACCTGGATGGATCATACGAGCAAAGTTTAGAGCCGGAGAGGACGAGAAAACCACCATGATGATCGCGCAAACTTACCTGAGATGCCCACATCGTAGCCAAAGATCAAGCCTCCGCTGGCAGCCACAATGCACGCCAAGATCACATACTTGGTCGTGTGGCCGCGGTAGAGATCCGCCCTCGCGCTGCCACCGCTCGCGACTCCACCGCCTACCGCCATGGATCAATCGAAAAATGCTTGGACTTCCAAGAGAAGACGGAGAGACGAGAGCAAAGCTAGGTTATTGAATGATCGGCAGTGGAAAAGCTGGCCATTTATATCTGAATTCCATGGATTTGGATAGGATCACATCCACATTAAGGCTGAGATTTTTTTAGAAGCTGGACATATCCGTTGACACGACTCGCGTGATTCGTACGAACGAATCAGCATCTTTGCGTGGGTCAGCGAACCACGTTGACTTGGGCGAGAAATATTTTCATATCAATGTCGTCGCCACTCCCGCCACCTTTTTCTGTTGATAGACCCTTGTACGAAACAGCATAAGATATTACACAAGATAGCAGTAACATTTTAACTCGTTCCGTCGTCACGATCTTTGTCTTTGGGCTTGATCGTCTCTAGCGGTTGAACAGGCTGAGGAGCCAAGCTAGATCCGCCCACAAATTTGCTCCAAAACCAGTGCCTCCTCCACGCATGAATCATCTCCTCGATGGGAACATTCTTGGTCTCGGGCAGCAAGAAGTAGATGAAGATGGTCATGACGGTCACCAGCGCCGCGAAGAGCAGGAAGATTCCATACTTGAGATGGCAGAGCAGCCACAAAAACGCCTGCGCGATCAGAAACGTGAACAAGAGATTGACCGACACCGTGATGCTCTGCCCCGCTGATCGCGTCTCGAGCGGGAAAATCTCGCTGGGGACGAGCCATCCAAGCGGCCCCCACGACCACCCAAACGCCGCCACAAACGTGCAAATGAGCGTCACTACTGTGACGGAGTAGGGCTTGGACAGCTGCTTGGATCCCCCGAATTTCTCCTTCAAGATCACGCCAATGGTCGTCTGCCAAGGAACCACAACCACGATGATCATCCAAGTTAAAATTTAGGGTTCTTGAGCAACTTACCTGGCAGACGATCATTTGAATGCCGCCTTCCAGGAAGAGGAATCTGCGACCCCAGCGGTCCACCAGAGCGATGGAGACGAGCGTGGCGAGCGTGATCACTGCGCCGGTCATGACAGCCGAGTAGAGCGCGGCGTTATCCCCGAATCCCAGGCTCTGGAACAGCACGGGCGCGTAGAAAAGGATGGAATTGATGCCCGTGAGCTGCTGGAACGCCGGGATGAAGATGGCCATGACCAGCTGGGGGCGATTCCTCTTCTTGAGGATGTTGCGGAAGGGGTGCTTGACGGCATTGGCGGTCTCGCTGGCCTCGATCAGGTCCTCCATCTCCGCGTCCACGTCCTTGGTGCCGCGGATCTTCTCCAGGATGTTTCGCCCTTGGTCGATCAGTCCCCTCTCCACCAGGCTGTTGGGGGTCTCCGGGAGGAAGAGAGCTCCCACTGTCATGACCAATGCCGGCGCCCCTGCCAATCCCAGTGACAATCGCCAGCCCCAGGGATGGAGCTTCTGGGTGAAGAAATTGATCACGTTGGCTACCAGGATCCCGATGGTGGTGGCGAGCTGGAACAGTAGATTCATGCTTCCTCGCATCCTCGCCGGCGCCATCTCGGACAAGTAGAGAGGAACTGCCTGGAATCAAGATTCAAATGGGTCGATCGATGGAGCAAAATCGGGGAGAACCCATCGCGATCGAGCTTACTTGGTTGCCGAATCCAATGCCCACGCCCAGCATGATCCGCCCCAGGATGAGCATTTCCAGATTCTCGGCGCCGGCGTTGAGCGCCGCCCCGATGAGGAAGCTAATGCCGCCGATGAGGATCGAGGGGCGGCGGCCATAGCGCCGGGTGGTGAAGGAGGCGGCGAATGTGGACGTGAGGCCCGCGATGTAGAGCGAGGATGTGAAGGCCGTGAGCTTCTGGTTGTCATACTTGCAGTAGTCGTCCTCGCGGATGAGCCCCAGTTTCTTGCGATACACCACCGGGAAGAATTTGATGAGGAAATCGTTCATGGAGGTCACTCCTCCTGCCAAATTGCCAGCGCTCCCATGAGATCCGATTCCAACTCCACCTCGAAAACGTATGACCGATCGATCTTACCCGAGATCCCGATGTCGTAGCCAAAGATTGATCCTCCAGTCGCAGCGATGATACACGCGAAGACCACGTAACTGGTCATTCGGCCCTTGTACTCGGCGGCTCTGGATCCGGGAGCGAGCATTTGGACTCCTCCGCCCGCCATAGCTCCCACTCTCCCAGATCGAATCCAAAGTGTTTTGGGAAGCTCCTATTTATTTGGCAAGTCCCAGCAAAGGGCTTCTATTATTTACCGAGCTTATCTCGGATCGATCCATTCCAGCGCGACCAAAAAATTTTCTTTCTCACTTCTTGGTCAACATTTTCTAGCGTTGATGATGCTTGCCTTTGTCGTGTCCGACGACCTATACATCGTCAATGCCCTGTCAGAGGAAATCGAAGTGGACGGGATTCGAAACTGGGACCTTGAAACAAAATATTTTCTCCTCTCGTGGAGTTCTAGGGTTTTAGGAAGGAATGTCGTCGTCGCTGCTCGCGCTCGCCAGGGCGATCGGCGATCTCCTCGCCGGGCGAGATTGCGCCGTGGACGATGTCGTGGCGGCTCTCGGCGTGCTGCGATCGGTCGTCTTCGGCGATCGTCAAGGTTCGTTTGGCTGATCTCTTCACTGGATTATACATCGCAATGCTGCTTGTGTTCAACAGAGTCTTCCAAGATTGGAGATATCGCTCAGGTATGATATCCCGAAGATATCTCTGCGGTATTATAGTGATATTTTTCGTCATATAGCTTGCAGATCTTTGCAAGCAACGAGGACAAGGAGAAAATGTGCTTCACGAGCCAGAATGTTTTGGAATCGTGGCCAAGTTTCTTCTTTACAGTAAGTTGCTGCCTCATTCTCATTCTCGGCAGGGAAATGCTGACTTCGCTTCTTCAAGAGGTGGCACCCGACTGGATCGCCTGTCTCACGGAGAGTGAAAGAAGCTCGCTCTTTGATGATTTTTTCCTGGCGGGCCGTCCAAGCGAAGTGCTCATGGCTCTGGTGCCGGCACTTGGTACGGAACATTCTCTCGAAAGCGAGTTTGATAACGTTCTGTGCATCCAAGCCGAACGGTAAAAAGCTCGAAACCTTGAGGCCTGACAACTTGGGAGAACTTTCAGGCTATTGATCAAGTGTTTTGTGGAGAATCCAGGAGTGCGTAACATAGCGGAGGAGTTTGCTGAGGCTGGACAGCCGTCGCTTCAATGCATCACACAAGTTGCGCAGCTTGTTTCATCTGTTCCTGACAGGGTGCGTCCAAAGGCTCCTGCGAGTCTTCACAGCCCGTATCCTTGAAACATTGGTGTTGTTGTTTTGTCTACGTTACGAATTCTTAACTCGAGCCACAGATCATTTCTCAGCTCCGTGGTGTCCCAAATTCTTTCGGCTGCCAAGGAGGGCTGGGATGGTTCAACCGACAGCCTCGCCAAGGGGAAGTTTCTGTTTATAGGGGAGCTTTTTAACAAGCTTTGCAGGCGTGGTCACGCTGGTAAGACTCACTTTGGACAATTATTGTCGACTGTCTTAGCTTTTGCAGATGTTGTGGCTGCGAAATTTGTTTCCGAGTTATCACACTTTGTTCAAACGTTGAAAACAGTTCCCAAGGAGATCACATGCTGGCAAGGGGTAGTTTTGTCCATGAAAGACTTCTATGCTCTCGAGCGGATGGCGGAAGCTGTATTGTACAGACTAAACGACTGTTATGTGACAGAACAAGATGCTTACTTTACACTCCACTCGTTATTCGGTGACCCGCTTTCGCACGCAAGTGTGAGGTAAGCTACGATTTTCTTGCACCAGGTTTTGGAACTGAAGGTTTCTATTGCGCGTGCAGAAATATTTTCACTGACAGGTTTTTACTTTGGAAAGTGTTTCCTTTGCGTATTTTGAATTGCATACTGTCGTTCTCAGTGCTCTGCAAGCACGGCGAGGAAAAGAACATTCAGAAAGATATCGCAAGATCTCTAGCAGAATCTTGGGCAGAAAAAAATTACATCCAGTCTGCATCGAACGACCGCCAAGCATGTATGTTTTTCTAGCTTCAGTCTCGTCTTTGTATTGACAAACCACTATCAGATGTGACCGCGGCTCTAGGTATCTCCATCAAAGCGATGACTAAAGAGGAGATTTCAGGAACTGACAGTCTTCTAAAATTTATTCTTGACGGTGTTAGTAGTAAGTAAACACTACATAGCCTTTCATTGTTTGGTGTTTCTCACGGTGCTCTTCTATAGGAAGGCTGGACAGTCCATTTCCACCAATTCGCCGGATGGCAAAACAAATTGCTCTCGTATATTCTATCGTGATCAATCCAGATAACCCTCTACTTCTAGACGACGAAGACAATATCGAGGATCTTCAAAACTGGGATGTTCCAGATTATTCGGGAAAGAAGGCTTTGGCTGATGCGCCTGAAGCAGGGAACGATGGTATTGCGAGGCAGGTGAAGGCCAAAACTACAGTGGAAGTGGATGATCCGGATGCTGTAGTAGATCTGGCAAACCTTGGCGGGAACGAAGAATCGGACAGCGAAAGTGAGGCTTCTCTCAAGCCATATGACATGTCTGACGACGAGGCCGATCTTGACAAAGCAAAGTTCCCATCACAGCTGAGTAGCTGTGCTGCGAGCCTGAGAAAAGGAGACGATCCGGATGCAGTAAGTGTTCTGGTTTCTATGCTGCTTGTTTTAGCTGATATACAACTTGCAGATCGAAAGAGCTCTGGATGTGTGTGAGAACTTCGTCAGGCTAATGCCTGACGAACTCGAGAACTCGGCGGCAGATTTGGTCCAAGCATTAGTATATGTGCGTTGTAGCGCCGCGGATGATACGGTGGAAGTCAGACGGCATCGTGCACTTGTGGCTTTGCTGGTCTGTGCACCACTGACCAGTGCAGGTGTTCTAACAAAAGAGCTCTACTCAGTTCACGTTGACATGAGCCAACGGCTTATGATCCTGGATGTTTTAGCGGGCAAGTATTTGCTTATGCAAGTGTTTATCCTGATGTCATTACTTTTTTCCAGATGCAGCGCAAGAGCTTGCGAATGGCGCGGAGCCTAAGGAAGTCACTCGAGCGGCAGGGCCTTGGAAAGAGGTTTCGCGTCCGTTGTCGGGAGGTTCTTTGCTATCGTGGGGACCGACGTACGAGAGGGAACTCCCACCGCGGCCCGGACAAGAAGAGCTTGGGAAATCTCGCCGGTGGGGTAAACGGTCGCTTGAGCTCCAAGTGGAAAGGTTGAAGACAGGAGGAGGCGAGTCTTGTAGTTATAAAAGAAACAGATTTGCTCCGGTTGCTACAGCGTTCATGCTGCCGATAATGCGAGATTACGACAAGAAAAGAAGTGGGCTCGACATAATGGGGACAGACTTCATTATCCTTGCGAGACTTATAATGATGCTGGGTGTTTGCATGCAGTGTCTGTCTCTCCAGCCGGATGCACCGGCGTTAGGTGCCGGGCTTATTGAAGTGTTGAGATCTCGGTACGTTTTTGTTTTTTCTTTTGCCACTTGCAGCAACTTAGTTTATCTGTGTCTTCTTTTCAGGCCCATCTTCAAGCATCCGGAACCTTATGTGAGAAGAGCAGTACTCTTTGCTGCTTCCCGTGTCTTGGTAGCACTTAGTCCTTCACATGTAGCCGCACTGGATGCTTCTCTTACCGAAGGTCTGGAGTGGATCCGCGAATGGTCTCTTGAAGTTGCCTCTCATGATCCAGATCCCGACTGTGCCAAGGTACCTGAACTTTTCTCAGACGCATTTGATTGAAGCCATCTTGCGTCTGCGTGTTTTTAGATGGCCGTCGCGTGCCTTCACATCCATTCTGAAGTGGCCTTTCAGACATCAAGATTGCTTGGGCCATCGGGACCACCTTCGATGTTCCCCCTGTGATTGCTATGGTTTGGATACTAAAGGTGACATACAGCGACACAGTGATTGTCTCAAGCAAAGGATTTTATCTCAACCCGTATCAACGTGTAACTGTTCCTGGTTTTCAACCAAGGCTTGGAGATGAAAGATTATTGGCAAGACCAGGTATTTGGCATTTTGGACAGCATTTTGGACAGATGCTTATATTGTTTTTATAGATTACAGAGAGTTTGCGGCTCGTTCAAGCGAAGTGAGTTCGGCGTGCTCTGAACTTGGTTGTCCGTCTCGATGAGCTGTCCCTCCGTGTTCCCGTCGCTGCAGACCCGGATGTTTTTTTAGAGCAAGCTTGAGTGTTCTGGCAAACAAACGAACACTTAATTTATCAAGGTATGGTATTTTCATCCGAATCCTGTGAAAGATTCTGGTGCGAATCAAAAAGCTATAGCATATTATTCACGACGTGGGGGAAGTGTGAGTGGACATTGCGAGAATTCCAGTCTTTCTCACATTTGAGAAGCTCCAGTGACAACATACCAAACCCAACCTTTCTGTGCTGGAGAAGAGACACTTTATATATGTTTTTGGAAAAATATGCAAGCGTTGGCTTGTCAACAGCCCCATCAGCTGGGTACTTTCAAAGGTCACGTTTTAAATTCTCCCCACTGGTATGTTTTACTTGACACATAGATCCAACAGGACAAGATTCTTCTATTCCAAACGCACAACGATTTATATGACGTCCTTTCCCGGCATGGTTAAAACCATGGCGCGTCGATCAATCAACGTCCATGCAACACCGACATGTGTTTATAGAAAAAGGTGGCGGCATTCCATCCCTGGAGGCACACGGTCGTTCAATCCTAGGGAATTGTACACGCTAGTGCCCAATTTCGATCGTCCTTGCAGGATTAATCTATCCGGCACGCCACAAAGGACAATGTTAGTGTATTCGCGATTTAATCACGAGGCAACAACCGGTCCCTCAATGGTGCTGATTGAACTAAAAGTAAATCATCCCGACGTGTTTCTTCCGGGTAATACTCTCTCTCTCTCTCTCTCTCTCTCTCTCTCGGGCCTACACACAGGGCAGTAGCTGCCATTGGAACAGATTATTCCATGCGTGTGTGAGTGCTGCTCTTCCCTTAAATAACTTGGTGTTTTGCTGTCCCTGCTGCATAAAATCCCCTCCCTCTCTTCTAGTTGTGCGTGTGCTTGCGTGTACGTTTTTTTCACTTCGGGGCGATCCATGGGGAGCCAATCCTCTGCAAAGCCAAAGCTTCGCAAAGGACTGTGGTCTCCAGAGGAGGATGAGAAATTGGTGAGGTACATTACAAAGTATGGCCACAAATGCTGGAGCATCGTACCGAAACACGCAGGTGAGTATTCGTACCTCAATTTCAAGTTCTCGCGAGCTCACAATTCTTGGTGGCATTGTCACAGGCCTCCAAAGATGTGGGAAGAGCTGCAGGCTGAGATGGATCAACTATCTCCGGCCCGACTTGAAAAGGGGCCACTTTTCGCAACAGGAAGAAGAGTTGATCGTCAAGCTACACGCAGTGCTTGGGAACAGGTGTGTGCTCGAGCGAGCTGGAATTCGATTTGGTGTGGAAATGTAGCACTGGATTGATGCTGAATTGTTTACATACAGGTGGGCGCAAATTGCGACGCAGCTCCCGGGTCGAACAGACAACGAGATTAAAAACTTTTGGAACTCGTGCCTGCGGAAGAAGCTACGTCAAGTTGGTATCGACCCACACACTCACAAGCCAATGGCAGCCGGCCCCGACAGCGTCGCCCGATCGTCCGAGGAACTGGGAGAAGTAATTGGAGTCTCGGGTCACTCGCTCCACAACAATCACGTCAAGGATAATGGTTTCCGGTTTAGGCAGTCTCTGCAGCAACACAACGAAGAGGAAGAGACCAGCTTCTCACTTTCAATGCTGCCGATCACGCTCAGCCCCCACCAGCAGCAGCAGCATTGCGACGCAGGCATGAATTTCGTTCCAGCGACACTGGCATTCCACCACCAAGCTCAAGCTCACCACCACCACCACCACCAAGCTCAAGTTCAAGCTCAAGCTCAAGAGCAGCAAACGGCAGCGTCGTCCGTGTTCCCATTCTGGATCGATAACAGCAGCAGCAACAACAGCAGCTCCAACTCTCCATCGTCGTGCTCCGAGACGACGGACTCGTGGAGCTGCTTCTCGGACGGGATCTTCTCCCCCACCGGAACCGGAGGGAGCGTTTTCAAGTCGTGGTGTTTCTTAGATTCCTCCATTCTCGACACCAAGATCGACGCTGCGTCATGGCAGCAGCAAAGCAGCAAGTCACTGGCACACTTTTATGACGACGAGCCCACCGATTCCGACCCCATCTCCGCAGTCTTAGATCAGATGTGATGTTTGCTTCTCCTCTTCTCGTCCCCTCCTCTCTCTATATTTTTTAAGGCACAGAGCTCCTCCTCCTCTGTTGTCACACACACGTCCGCGTCTGCCAAAAAAGCTGGATGCCACGGATCGAGGTGGGGCTTGGCGAGTCGGTTGGCATTTACTCCCTAGTTGCTCGTGGCCTAATACTTCACCATTCTGTATATAGTTGAAGAGAGCGTTGAGTGTTCTCTGGTTGATGCTGACCCCGCAATATTCCACATCGTCCCAAAACGAATCTAACAAGCTGGAGTGGAGAGGGCCGTGCGTTGTGGACGAACGGGGTCCAATGGCTTGGCTTGACTGTGTCCATTTGAATAAAAGAAGGCCATTTGCTGTTGCTGCTGTCTGTCCCTGCTTTGCTTGGTCGTTGCCGATAATGCCAAGAGAGTTCGGCGCGTAGGAAGTGGAACTCGCCGTCTTCAAATGCCACGAGCCTGAAACTTTGCGTTTTTTCCTTCTCCAGTGCTCAACAACCTTTGATACCCTGCTAGCTATAAGGCCATCCGTTCAGGCATTCCCTTCCTCCACGTCGTACAGTACTCCTGACCACCTAGCTACCCGAGCTGGGCCCCCAAAAGAAGTGTCATCGCGACGCAGACAGCCCGCTTCACTTGTTCTTTGGTCTGAAACTTTCTCGTATGGAAGACACCGGCGGGAGTGACGGTAAGGCCTGGAGCGTCAGCTTCCTCCCGTTCTTAAGCACCGGAGGTAACTTGGTCGTGGTCGTGGTAGCGGTGGCGCCAACCTGTGGTGGTGTAACCCGCTTCTTCTTGGGTGAGCTTGTCACGGTTGCCGACTGAACCTCGGATGGATCCAGGAGGAAATCTGGGAAGTCGTCTTCTTCCTCTGCCGAAACTGTGTCTAGCGTCTTGCTTTGCAAAGAATGTGTCCCCGGTGGCAGTGTGCGGCCCCTGGACGAAACTGTCAGCACCGACGTGTAGCCTTGACTCGCAGTGGTCCTGCTCGGCTGCCTCTGGCAGGGCGTCCTTGAGGCACTAAACTCAGGAGAAATATCGCCATCGTATCTCTCGTGCAGCGGGGTGGTCAGAGTGTAAAAATTGGACGATGACTTGGAACATGCTGACGCTCCAGTCTGCGGGGCGGGCGATTCAATGTCTCGTCCCGCTGCCCGGCTGTAAAAAGCATCGCATCGCGGTAAGGTGGGGAAACAAAATGATCGAGGTTAAACTTTGCAATGCTTACCACGCTCGGGGCGTTCTGAAAAAACCATCGTCGCCACTGCCAAGCTCCACCTCCTGCCTTGAAGCCTCTGATGTACTTACTTGCAGCTCCGGTGAACCTGTCAAGTGCCAGCATTAACAGTGGCAATACACACGACAGAAAATCATCACCTTGCTTTGCACCAAATGTGTTTTTGCATCCACGGCACTTGCATGCATCAGAACAACCGACCTCGGACTTCAAGTAGTAGAAACTGCCGTCAGTATAGGAATCCAGATCAAGCAGAGAAGTCAGCGAACCTGGAAGCATTCGCAGTACTTTTTCAAGCACAGGGACTTTTTGCAGTTGCATCCGCGCTTGTGCTTGGACGTAGCAGCGGGAATGGCTGCAGCGGCAGGAGCTTCATGCTGATACACATACAAAGATAAGTGAATTACTCGATACAAATGCTTGACATACACGTACTACTTCGGCTGGAGAGATCACTCTTGGAGCGAATGCCAGCGGATTTCGGCTTTGAATCAACTGACGAGTCTCACTAACAACATCTTCGTGTTCCTGCCGGTTGGAGCAATTGCCACATGCGCAAGAATCCAGGCAGTACGATCCACTAGCAAAGCACTCACAGTATCTGTGCACCAAACACGCATGCACTCCTTTCAGAGGCCAGAAATAAAAACGAAGAAAAGATGAAAAAAATTAACGTACAGCTTGAGGCACTTCGATTTCTTGCAGCTGCAGCGCTTGCAATTCGGATCAAGAGCACTGGATCTCCTGCAGTTAATGCTTAGTGAAAAGCCAAGAGAGAGAGAGAGAGAGAGCGAGAGAGTTAACTGTCCAAGTTACCTTCTCTTTTTGGGTTTCACCACGGCATGTTTGTCATCTCCATCGTCTGGATCTGGATCCATAAGCAACCGCTTCCGTCCAGATTGCTTTGTTTTAACTTCCTCATGAAAAACGAACGACAAGTCTTCGACCGCGGAAGTCCCCCACGACTGGACGCACTCGTCGCCTTGTCCGCTGTCCGCAGCGTTGTGTTCCTTGTTATCCGTTTCGCCAGAATTGTCTAGTACCGACATGACCGGCTCCGATCCAGCCGAGCAAGCTGAGGAGGCGGGCACGTCTCGAGAACCATTCGTCTGACACTGCTGCTGCTGCTGCTGCGTGACACGCACACTTGGCTTTGTCGTTGTGAAGCCACCCAGGCTATTGAGGTGTAGCCCAATCCCGCAAGGCATGCGCGAGCGTACTGCCACCGAGCTCTTGGGTGCAATGCTCGGAGTTTGCGGTTCTTTCCCAACTTCGGCATCAAATTCTAGGCAGCGTTGCGACATCGCCAGCTCTGCATCCAAGCAGTTTACACGAAAGTTGTCAGTAAAAGTACTACCAAAAACTAGAACACGTTTTATCATTTGTTTCCCTCTCATTCTCCAAAGATATACAAATGTGATAGCTAACAATCCTCCTCTCTTCTTCTCTCCACGAGATATCCTAGAATCGATCCAAACAGGAGCAAGAAGGAGCAGCATACCTCGAGTCGAGTTGTTTTGTACAATGCGCGCCCAAGAAGAGTGTAGTCTATCAAATGTTACAAATGCGACAAGAATCAGTGGAAACGCTCCACTGCCATGGACGCAGCGCCCTAATCTCTGACCTAATGCGCGCTCGCTGCGAGCAAGAAGCACGCCATGGATGGAACGAAGCTGCGAGAATGCGCGAGCGCTGCGCTGCGCGGCCTTCTCTCCTCTTCTTTGCCCTCGCTAGGGTTAAAATAAACTCTCCCTAGCGAGCGAGCAACAAGAATGCCATGGTATACACATGCCATTCCCATGCATATATGTCCTGTGAAGATTCACATCAGGTTATCTGGCCAATGCGCGCCCGCCACGTGGAAAAAGCGCGTCCACGCTGGCAGATCTAGGTCTCGAAATTAGGGTTTTTGCAATCGCGCGCGAGGGAAGATGATGGATCGAGTGAAGGGCGTGTTCAAGCCCAGGCCGACGCCGCAGGAGCAGCTGCGCGAGTGGCAGCGCCGCCTCCGCCAGGAAGCTCGCAACGTTGAACGCCAGGTCAGGGGTACGATCCCTCGTCTTCTAGGGTTTTTCCCCCGCATTCTTGCTGCGATTGGCTGAATTGCGTGAGAATTTGGTTTCTAGATATCCAGCGCGAAGAGAAGAACGTACAGAAATCCATTCGAGAGGCTGTGCGACGAAATGACACTGGATCTGCCAAGGCAAGGCCGCATTTTCACTTTTTCCTTGTCTAGGTTCTTATATTCTTTCGGTGTCGGGTGACAGTTTCTTGCCAAAGAAATCGTGAGATCGAGAAAGGTGATCGATCGCCTGTACGAGAACAGAGCTCAGCTCAATTCAATCTCGATGCATCTGGGAGAGAGTGTTGGTAAGTTCTTCCGCATGGTTTCGTGTTTGCTAAAATTCTTTGGCCATTCGCAGCAACGGCAAAAGCCGTCGGGCACCTAGCCAAAAGTGCCGAGGTTCTCAAGATGGTAAACAATCTTATGAAAGCACCCGAGATCTCGAGAACCATGATGGAGCTCCAAAAAGAAATGCTCAAGGTCTGTATTTGGATATTTTGTTCTTTCTTTTTCATGGCATGACATCAAAGTTTGTTTTTTTTTTTTTTTTGGGTCAGGCCGGAGTAATCGAAGAGATTGTGAATGACGCTGTAGATAGTGCTATCGATACAGAAGATATGGAAGACGAGATTGACGAGGAGGTGGACAAGGTCCTTTCAGAAGTTGCTGGAGAGACAATCTCTCAGCTGCCAGCAACAACAAAAAGAGAAAAGATGAAACAGCCTGCTGATGCCGAGGCTGCTCCACCACAGGTAAGAGCAACTTTCCGTGCTTTTTTTGTGGAAAAAAAAAAAACGTTGGATCTCTTTCGTTTTAAAAACGATTTCCGATCTGATTTGCAGCAACAGGCCGTAGCAGAAGGTGACGATGAGGCAGAGCTGGAAGCTTTGAGGGCCAGGCTCGCTGACGTGAGGTCGTAACTTGCAAGTGTATGATAAAAGTTTGCCATTGCGACTTGGCAAAGGCTGTGTATAGCTACATTCTCTTCTAGAGAGCCTACAGGTATTTTTGGAGCTCTTGATTTCTCATTCACTCTCTGCGTTTTCTTCTCTTTTTCTATTCGTTTCGACGAGACGTTCATTGTGGGACCACGGAAGCTGGAACCTCCTAACGCATTCAATCGTAAGGTACTCGACACTCTCAACTTGGATCCACTCAAAGGCTCGACCGGGCGAAGCAAATCCAGAAAAGAAAACTGCGGAGAGCATGTGGTAAACACATGCGAGCGAGTATGGTCGGTGGCAGCGAAGTTGTTTAAGAACAGAGGAGAGACTCTTGCAGGATTTTCTTAAGACTGGATTTTCTTAAGACTGGAGACTGAAGATCAAACGAGAAAGGGACTTAAAATTCGTTGTTTGCGAAGAACCAGTCGCGTCGTCACACGCGCTTTGTTATAACTTGAGTTGGACGGGCACGAAGAAACTGCGAAGACGAAGAAGACACAGAGATTTTGGTTGGTTGTTTGTGGGACTGTTGTAACGTCCTCACACATGCTGTGCTCCTCCGCGTAAGAATTTCTACCAGGTAAATTCCGAGGTTCTTACTACAGAGTTTTACTTGGCTATGGCGGATGGATCCTCCAAACGAGTCATTTAAGCTGTGTTGCAGGGAGGGCATGTGCTCAAACCCCATAAAAAACCAATTTTTACGGACCTGTCATCTCTCTCACTCTCATTACTACAAATACTTGAGCTCTCCCTTCGCTTATCACGACAGCGAAGAAACAGAGCCCCTGTTCTTCCCTGTTCGATCAATCCACTGCCTCGACGTGATCGATCGATCCAGCGATCGACGCTTTGTGGGTTCGTTCGATCCATTCCACGCTCTAGGATGAAGATCTCCTCGTCGTTGCTCTGTTTGCTCTCGATCCTCGCATCGCTGCTACTCAGCGATGCGCGCCTGGTGGGCTTCCACGATCTGAAGCGCGCGCTCGTCCCCGAGACGCCGCTCGTCCTGGATTACCACGGCGGGCCGCTGCTAGCAGGGAAAGGATCGCTCGACATCTATCTCGTGTGGTATGGCAGCTTCACGCCCGCCCAGAAATCCATCGTCCGGGACTTCTTCGCGTCCTTCGATGCCAAGGCGGCCAAGGTAGCTCCAACGCTGCCCTCGGTGTCCAAATGGTGGGAGGTTACCGCGCGGTACAAGGATGGCAATGGCACCCACGTCTTCGAGGCCATCAAGGTCGTCAAGGAGATCCAGGACGACTACTCCATGGGCAAGAAGCTGGATCGCAATGGCACCCAGGAGCTCATCCTGCGCAACGTCTTCTCGGGCAGATTCCCAATGGACACCGATTCCTTCTACCTCGTCCTCACTGCCAAGGTAAGAATGTGGGCTCAATGTGGCTCGATTCCATCGCGCTAACTCGCTCTAATCGATCCATCCATCGCAGGACGTCGCGGAGCACGGATTCTGCCAGCAGAGCTGCGGCTACCACCGCCACACCAACGAAACCCTAGAGCCGGCCAAGGACCCGACCATGCCGTACGGCTGGGTGGGCGACTCGACCGTACAGTGCAGCGGGCGGTGCGCGTGGCCGTTTGCCCATCCGCGCGACTTCTTCGGGCCGGACAAGGAGCCGTTGCTACCGCCCAACGGTGACGTGGGCATGGACGGCCTCCTCATCAACGTCGCCACGGTACTCATCGGTGCCGCCACCAATCCGTACGGCACGGGCTACTACCAGGGCCACCACCACGCCCACCTGGGCGCCGCCACCGCCTGCGCCGGGATCTACGGCAAGGGCGCCTTCCCCGGGCACCCCGGCGAGCTCCTCGTGGACTCCAAGTCGGGCGCCAGTTACAACGCCTATGGCATCAATGGCCGCAAGTTTTTGCTCCCCGCGGTCTGGGACCCCGACACCAAGAAGTGCGCATATCCCGCGCCCACTCCCATTTGATTCCCCTTTGATTCCACCCATCCATCGCTACTACAAATCCTCTCCTTTGTTTGTATACAGCTGCCAGAAGTGAGATACACTCGGCAAGCGCTAGCATTTCTATGATTATTCGGAAAAGATTCTCCTTCTAAGGAATAGTCGCAAAAGATTCCCCACCTAAAGAATATTCGTCGAGGATAGGATATTCGTAGCTAGAAAATATTCTCCCGTCGGAAAGAATATGCTTCCTCCTTCCCTTCTGCCCTAGATTTCTAGGGCTTGGGCAGGGGCGTTTGGCGATGGGCGCGAGCAATGCGCAGGCGCAGGCGCAGCAGCACCAGAATGGGGGGAACAACAAGGGCAGCAGCAACATCAGCCACAACAATTCGAGCTCCGAGTCGGAGGATTGGGGCGAGGAGCCGTGGACGGTGGACTGCCCCTGCGGCGTCACCTTCGACGATGGCGAGGAGATGGTGGAGTGCGACGAGTGCGGCGTGTGGGTGCACACCTCCTGCTGCCAGGTCTCCAAGTCCGTCTCCACCTACGTCTGCGACAAGTGCAAGGAGAAGAAGCGCAAGGAGAGGGAGGAGTCGGAGGTGGCGCAACTGCTGGTGGAGCTCCCCGGCAAATCGGTGAGTTTTGACGAGAGAAACTTGGGCAGGATCATGAACACTGACACGGCTGTGGGACAGTCTTGCGAGGTGCCCGTCCCGCGCAAAGTCCACGAGCACGGCGCCCCCGGGGGAGACGCCTCCATCTTTGTTGGTGTTTCGAGCGTCTTCTCGCAGCAGCTGTGGAAGTGCGCCGGCTACGTCCCAAAGCTGCTCCACGTCCAGTACACGGAGATCCCAAACTGGCACTACGAGGCTCGCACCGAGACGGCCTGCTTGTTCGAGCTCTGCAAGCCAGCGCTCAAGGAGTCCCCTCCTTCCAGGGGCTGCAAGAAGGTAAAGGCGGAGCACCAGGAATGCAAGCTCTCCAACGTCGACGGGGATGTCCAGCCGGTGGGTGATGACGAGGGCGGAGGTCGCAGGGACAGGCATGGCAAGAAGCTCGAGGTGATCAGGCACACCAAGCACAAGTATAAGTTCCGGGGACTCAAGGATGACAAACAGCAGCACAACTCGCAGAGCAAAAGGACGAGGGAGGATGTCAAGGAGCAGCACTACAGCAGGAAGAAGATGAAGGCTGGCCTGGATTCATGCAAGGGCGACCAACACCACAGAAAAGCGCAATCGCCCAAGAACCCGAAAGCGATGAAAAAGAATGCTGTCCAGGAGTTCATGGACGGAAACTTAAGGCTTTGTAGCAAGTGCTTGAGACCGGAGCCGAGTAGCAGTGACGAGCAAGGTACGTTTCTTCTTTTCCCTTCTTTCTGTGGATCTCGCGTCATGCATCGCTATTGTTGCAGGTAACGCGTCGAAGCAATTTGTCTGTGTCGACTGTCAAAAGCCTCGACTCTCCACAAAGAAACAGGACACGGAGGTAGTAAGATCGAGATTGCATGCCGTCTGAATGCTTTTGTACAGAGGAGAGGGTATGGGAAGGCAACGAGATTACTCTTTTCGTTTTTCTTTGTTTTGCTGGATTCCTTGTCTTGATTTTCGGTCGTTTCTTACCGCTGGATTTTCTGCAGGGTCCCCCACCTCAGAGGGAAGACCAGTGCAAAAAACTGAAAAGCGATCCCACAAATTCCTCTCAGAATGTTTCGCCTATAACAGCGAGTACCGAGCTCCCGAAGCAAGCTTTGGACAGCTCCTTGGAACTTCCTTCCCCCGAGGTAGAGTCTGTGGATCATTCCAGCTTGGTTAAGCAACAGCAAGCTGGAAAGCCTCCTCACGGAGTTGATGATACCAAGAAGTTGGAACACAAGGGCTGTCAACTCAGTGTCAGGACGACTTTCTCAAAGTCAGACATTCCGTCGCCGGCTTCTATCAATTCGGGGGGTCCGAGCGTGAAATCATTCGGAGAGAATGCGACCCCGAGCTCGCCAACTAATCAGAAGCCAGCTGCTGCAGTCAAGGCTTCACATTTGCCGCCGCCTGCTTCTGCTGCGAAGACGGCAATGAAATCTTCAGCACAAAGCACCAAGTCGTCGACTTCCTCTAAACAGACGGTTGTCGCTCCTGCTTCCCTTGCGCTCAAGAAGTCTGACTCGGCAAAGAGCTCCAACGTGCCACTTAAATCTCCATCTTCTCAGCCTAGCAGCTCGAAGCAGTTAACTACATCCAAGACGCCACTCGCGCACACGAGCAGCAAGCCCAGTCATGGTAGTAGTACTCTGCCTAGAAAGTCTGGAAGCAAAGATGGCGGAGACAGAACAAAGGACGACAAGGGAAGCTTGTTTAAGTCGAGTGGATCGTCTCCAGGAGCTTCATCTCCAGCTGCGCCATTAAATGACGAGGAGGTACCCAGCAATTGTTTTTCTCCTTTTCACTTATAGTGATACATTCTTCTTGGCAGCTGGCGCTACTGCTCCATCAAGAGCTCAATAGCTCCCCGAGAGTTCCGAGAGTTCCAAGAGTGCGTCAAGCTGTGTCGTCTGCCTCGGCACAGCCTTCAAACATTCTCACAAAACGAACGCTGGGAAGCAGCAGCTCTTCCAAGGAGCACCGCTTGGTTCGTACGCTTGTCTCATCGCTTGGTTAGCCTCTGAGAGTTTTCCTTTATATGATGTCATCCAGATGTGGAGAAAGCGTCACAGGGAGGAGAGCTGCCGCGGGAACTCGAGCAGATTCAGTGAGACGCCTCACTTGAGGAGACACGACGAAGGAACAAAGACGGACGACGAGGCAGCGAGTAGCCGAGCGGATTCCCCCGAGCTTTCAGAGGGCGGTGGCGGTGAAAACACCCAGCACAACGAGGCGGGGACTGCATCGTCGAAGAAGCACATTGCCGATGCCGATGAAACTTCGCAAGGTGGTGGCGGTGACAAAGTAGCGAGCGAAGCAGCGGCCTTTGTTTCTCCACGCCAAAGGGGGTGATGGAAGCATTCTTCTTGTCTTCCTTTCCGGTTTCATTGGCAGGCTGACTTTGTGTGCATTACAGTGTACAGTAGCGTGGAAAGCAAACTCTTGTAGACTACTACTAAGGTACTCCACTTTCCTTTCACGTTTTTAGTGACTTTTTTCTCCGATGACACGCACAGGTTTTTCAGCGTGAAAGAGAGAGAGAGGGAGACAACGCAAAAACTCGCTTTGGCACAGACAAGGCTGCTTTCTTCCTGGCTATGCAGTGTAAGGAGCGTGCCAAAGCAAAGTCGCGCTGGATGTCAGTGGCCGCAGCTGCGAAAGAAAAAGATGGACGATTTAAAAAGGATGGAGCTGGAACAAAGGCTTCATCTCCCTCCAGCCGAGAGAGAGAGACCGAATTTTTTGTGAACTTTCCTCTTCTTTCGCTTTGTCTAGGCGAGGAAAGGAGACAAATTTTGCCAGTGGGCCGCGACCCAAATGCCCAGGAAATCTAGCTCCAAGCTGGGCATCCTTGTGCGCCACCCAGCTAGCCTGCTTTGTCGTTTGCATGGTGCCGACACGTCAATTAGGTCAAAAGGTGGCCATTTTCTAATTTTCCACCTTGTTTGTAAGATCTTTGGTTGCGTGGTGGTAAACTCTACACACTCTAGAATGCCAGCCATGCATGGTCATGGATGACGTTATCAGTCCACCCAGCCAGCTGGCGGTCCCCATGCAATGCCAATGGCACTGCAAGCTAAGCTCTTTAGAATCATTGAGCAAATGATCCCATGCCAAGGTACGGCTATCCAATCTCCTGGTGCCACGTGCCGGATGTTACCGCGAGAGTTACCGCTGGCGAGGATTTACGAATATGCCCCTCCCCCAACGGCTGGACAGCGGGTCTTCACTTCACCCCGGCTACCTCCGCCAATCTAACATCCGCTAGTTAAGTTTAGCAGTGTTTTTATTTATCTAGCGTATGAAGAAGATGAGAGGAAAAAGAGAGAGAGAGGCGCTTTCTCTCTTTTGTTCTTGAACCGTGTGTTTTCGTGACAGAGGCAGGGCATTTTTCTTGTTTCGTCTTGTTTGGCGAGATCGAGGGCGAGGAGCGGTGCTCCAGCGCGCCGGCCGCCATCGCCGCTGCTAGATCCGCCACAGCAGCGCACGGCATTCCGATCGATCGGCGGGCTGGGGTTTCTTTCGCGGGAAGGAATGGAGGGGAGCTGAGGTCTAGCCGCTGGTAATCGTGGCTGTCGAGCATCGCCGTGGAGAAATTTCGGGCAGATGGAGGCGAATGCGGGCCTCGTCGCTGGATCGCACATCAGGAACGAGCTTCTTGTCATCCGGGGAGATGTGGTGAGTGATTGTGCGTGGTGATGGTGCTCCATTCTTATGTTTCCTCGCGATCTCCCGCGAATGTAGGTGAAGCCTCTCAACCACGCGGAGCAGCAGGTGTGCCAAATCTGTGGCGACGACGTTGGCCTGACCGTGGATGGGGATTTGTTCGTCGCTTGCAACGAATGCGCGTTTCCAGTGTGTCGCCCTTGCTATGACTACGAAAGAAAGGATGGGAACCAGGCGTGCCCACAGTGCAAAACACGCTACAAGCGTCACAAAGGTACTTTACCCATGCCTTCAAATCCTCCCAGCCGATGGATAGATAGACTCTCTAGCTGGGTACTACGATAGGATAGCGAGAGGGCACTAACACTCCTCGGTGGAAATCGTGGACAGGCAGCCCGCGAGTGGAAGGGGACGACGATGAAGAGGAGTTCGATGACTTGGATAGCGAGTTCAACATCCACGACGAGGTTGACAAGATGGACAGGCAGCAGCTAGCGGAGGCTATGCTCCACGGCCGGATGAGCTATGGTCGGGCAGAAGACCACGAAATTGAGATGCCTGGCTTGCAACCTCCTGTTCCTCTTCTTACAAACGGGCAAATGGTATGTAGCTTTGGAATTCCTTTCCCTTCTGTTATCCAAAGTCTAGTCTAAGCAATGCTGCTGATAGGATGGGAGCGATGTGGATGTCATTCCACCTGATCATCACGCTTTGATTGTTCCTTCAAATTTTGGGCCCGGTGGAAAACGTGTTCATCCCCTTCCATACAGTGACAACCTTCCAGGTACGTAAGCCGATGGAAGCTTGCATTGTTCCAACGTCTCTTTGATTGATGAAATTTCAGTCCAAATTCGATCCATGGATCCTTCTAAAGATCCGTCTTCGTATGGATACGGGAGTGTCGCATGGAAGGAAAGATTAGAGAGCTGGAAACAGAAGCAAGATAAGCAGGTTATGATGACTGAAGGCCATCTTGGCTCTGGTGGTAAAGGATATGACATCGATGGAAATCCGCTTGATGGCCCGGAATTGCCGATGTAAGCTTTTTCTTTCGCTTTGTCACGAGCCGCTACTGATTCTTGTCTGCAGTATGGATGAGGCGCGACAGCCACTATCACGAAAGGTTCCTTTACCTTCAAGCAAGATTAATCCCTACCGTATGGTTATCGTTCTTCGGCTGGTCATTCTAGGATTCTTTTTCCGCTATCGGCTCCTCAACCCTGTCCCAAATGCTTTCGGCCTCTGGCTTACGTCAGTTATTTGCGAGATATGGTTTGCATTTTCATGGATTCTTGATCAATTTCCAAAATGGTTTCCTATCAATCGGGAAACTTATCTAGACAGGCTCTCTCTAAGGTCAGTTCTCAGTTTGGTATTCTACAAACGCATCCTACTAACGCCTTGATCGATCGTTCAGGTACGAGAGGGAGGGCGAGCCGTCACAGCTCGCTGCGGTGGACATATTTGTCAGTACAGTGGATCCCATGAAGGAGCCCCCACTCGTTACGGCAAACACTATTCTATCAATTCTTTCAGTCGATTATCCGGTTGATAAAGTCTCATGCTACGTTTCCGATGATGGTTCAGCCATGCTTACCTTTGAAGGTCTTTCAGAGACATCAGAATTTGCAAGAAAGTGGGTTCCATTCGTCAAGAAGTATAACATTGAGCCTCGAGCACCGGAGATGTACTTCGCGCAAAAGATAGACTATCTCAAGGACAAAGTGCAGCCGAGTTTCGTAAAAGAGCGTCGGGCAATGAAGGTATTGAATCTTGATGCGATATTATTCAGCCTGCTTCTAAATGTTGCTTTGAATTTGCAGAGAGAGTACGAAGAGTTCAAAGTTCGAGTGAACGCAATGGTTGCAAAGGCGCAGAAGGTGCCCGAGGAAGGTTGGACGATGCAGGATGGAACACCTTGGCCTGGAAACAATACGCGGGATCACCCCGGAATGATACAGGTAATAGAGACGAGAATAGTAAATATTTGTTGTCTTTACATGTAGAGGTTGTTTTCAGGTGTTTCTGGGTCACAGCGGAGGCCATGACACCGAAGGCAACGAGCTACCCCGCTTGGTTTATGTTTCCCGTGAAAAGAGACCAGGTTTTAATCATCACAAAAAAGCCGGTGCTATGAATGCCTTGGTAAAGGAAGTTATTACTCTGGCATGGTAGTTCTGATGTTTAATTGTGTGCAGGTTCGGGTTTCAGCAGTTCTGACAAATGCTCCCTTCTTACTTAACTTGGATTGCGATCACTACATCAACAACAGTAAAGCACTCCGGGAAGCAATGTGCTTTATGATGGATCCTACAATGGGCAAGGGTGTCTGCTACGTGCAGTTTCCGCAAAGATTCGATGGTATTGATAGGAATGACCGGTATGCAAATCACAACACTGTTTTCTTCGATGTAAGTATGCATTGCGCCGTTTTGGATTGTAGTTTATAACCTGTTCCTCTGCAGATCAACTTGAAAGGTCTGGACGGTTTGCAAGGCCCAGTTTACGTCGGCACCGGTTGTACCTTTCGAAGGCAAGCGTTATATGGCTATGACCCTCCCAAGAAAACCAAGGCTAGAAGATCTCTTAACTTGTTTGGTCCAAGAAAAAGAAGCAAGGACTCAAGCTCAAAATCGAAGAAAAAGTCTAGTAGCAAGCGGACGGATTCAAATTTGCCGGCTTTCTCGTTGGAAGATTTGGAAGAAGGTACGTACCATACTTTTCTTTGCTTTCGATATGTTTGACAAAAAGAAATTGCTCGTATTTTCCAGGTACAGGGGATGCAAAGTCTCTTCTTTCTTCTGAGAAATTCTTTGAGAAAAGATTTGGACAATCACCAGTATTTGTTTCGTCAACTTTACTCGAACAAGGAGGAGTTCCCGAGGATGCTAGTCCCGCATCTCTTCTGAAAGAAGCGATTCATGTCATAAGCTGTGGTTACGAAGACAAAACGGAATGGGGGAAAGAGGTACGCTACACTACTACACATTTATCATCAGCTGTCTCTAATCTCTGTTCGCTTTCTAGATTGGGTGGATATATGGTTCAGTTACGGAGGATATTTTGACTGGATTTAAGATGCATTCTCGCGGCTGGAGATCGATATACTGCATGCCTGCGAGGCCTGCATTCAAGGGCTCGGCTCCAATCAACCTGTCGGATCGTCTGCATCAGGTGTTGCGATGGGCCCTGGGCTCGGTGGAGATTTTGCTGAGCAGACATTGTCCAATATGGTATGGGTATTCCGGCCGGTTGAAATGGCTGCAAAGGCTGGCTTACATCAACACCATTGTCTATCCACTGACGTCGATTCCTTTGGTGGCATACTGCACTCTACCGGCAGTATGCTTGCTCACAAACAAGTTTATCATTCCCACGGTAAGATTTTTAGACTTTTGCTTCTGACGCGAGCAGCTTTCTTTCTTTTCCAGATAAGCAACTTCGATAGCTTGTGGTTTATCTCGTTGTTCCTTTCCATCTTCGCAACGGGTATCCTGGAGCTCCGCTGGAGCGGCGTCGGTATTGATGAGTGGTGGAGGAACGAACAGTTTTGGGTGATTGGTGGCGTCTCCTCCCACTTGTTTGCGGTCTTCCAGGGGCTGCTCAAGGTGCTGGCCGGCATCGACACGAACTTCACGGTAACATCCAAGTCCGCAGATGACGAAGACTTTGGCGAGCTCTACGAGTTCAAGTGGACGACTCTCCTCATTCCCCCGACGACGCTGATCATTGTCAACTTAGTGGGAGTTGCCGCGGGGATCTCGGACGCAGTGAACAACGGGTATCAATCCTGGGGTCCTCTCTTCGGCAAGATCTTCTTCGCATTCTGGGTGATCGTGCATCTATACCCGTTCCTCAAGGGTCTCATGGGAAGGCAAAACAGGACTCCAACGATCGTGGTGGTGTGGTCCATCCTTCTAGCATCGATCTTCTCGCTGCTGTGGGTGCGAATCAATCCTTTCCTGCAAAAGGTACAAGGTCCCAATCTGGAGCAGTGTGGCATCAACTGCTAGAAGAGAGTTTTGTTTATACATCTTTGGAGGAAGAGGGGAGTCTTTTTTTGTTACGCGCGTCCTACGCACCAGCGAGAGAATGTACAATGGATGCACACCTCCTCCATGAATCTTGGATATAGGGAACAAATTAGCAAACTCCATTATAAGTCATATGCCGTAGATCATCTGTGGCCGTTGGATCCCAGGGTTTTGGCGATGGAGGAAATGGAGTGTGAGGGTGGTTACACTGTGTGCTATTGCGTGATCAAGGCGCAGGAGCGCCTAGATCCCACTATTAGGGCTCTGAAGAGACATTCTTCTGCGACTGCTGATGATGTAGCGGTCGGAACACCGCTGGGTGATGTAGTAACGAGGATCAAACAGGACAACGGTGTCTCTCATGTTTATTTGCTGCATACAAAGGAGTCACGGTGGATTAAAGTTACTGACAGTCATTTGGCATTGAGTTTCTCAGAGGGAGCTTTCGTCTATCTCAAGTTTGTGAAAGGTGCAAGTTGGTTCGTCTTGCTTGTGTGTTTTTATGACTTTCATTGTTTTCATGTTTTGCTGTCATGTATGTTCTTGGATCTTTGATTTTGTGATTGATTTATTAACAAACATGTTTCTGTTGCAGATCATGCTGCAGGTAAGCACTCTGCAGTCCGGTAGTGTAAGCAAGAAATTTTCTCATTGCATTTGCGAAATATTTGTGCACCCGTGCCTTCAAACCCGCTTTTGCTATTATAGGATCTGATAGCCCTTGATCAAAGCCTTCTTCCCCTGTTGTTATCCCATTTGTTCTTCAACATTCTTTCACTGCATTCTGAGTGATTCGTTTCTGATATTGTTTCGTTGACTTTTCTTTTTACTCACTTTAGTCAGCGCGTATCTAAATCTGGGCTTAGTAAGTGACGGCTTACTCGCAAGAGAGGAGTATTTCACGCCAAGGAACTCAGCGATAGAGAAGTTGTTACAACTCGTTCAGCAGAAAGGTGCCGTCCTGATACAGGCTCCGCCTCAGAGCGGAAAGACGTCTTTCCTGCAGTTGGCATATCGGAAAGCAAAATACTTGCCAAACTGGAAAGCTGTTTATCTTATCAGTCTTGCTACTGTCAATGACCTTACCTTCAAGGAGCTTCTCAAGCTTACTTGTGGTAAGTGTAGCGTCTGCACGTTGAGTTGAATTAATTCCCTGTGCTACAGATGTTGAGGTGGCGGATCTCCTTGGCCCCGGTGGTCCGAAAAGGCTTCTTTTAGTTGATGAAGCCCAGACTGCATTTGGCCGTGACTTGGTGTTATGGAAAACTCTGAAGCAAGTGCAGGGGGGTTACCAGGGGCAACACTCACCCAACTTGAACATAATTCTTTCATCAGATTATGGAGCAGAAGACGTCCCTGGAGCTATGATTCCAGTGTGGTGGGATACTTTCAACAGAGATCGAATTCTCTTAAGGTAAGCTTGATCTGCTCAAGGGTTTTTATGCATATAAATTGTTTTCCAGGCCTTCAGGTGATCATGGTCTTTCTTTGCAATTCAGTGATGAGGAGGCAGTAGACCTATGGCTAGCATGGATGCCGTACTACAGATTCCCAGACCTTGGTGATGAATTACGAGATTGGATTATCCGGCTGTCTGATAAGCAGCCAGGAGTTATGACGGGAATTTTGGATTGGCTTGCGGACACTGCGATTCGGATGAGGCCGAGCACGCTAAGTGAGTACTTCGTCCACACGCTGCAGACGACCGATTTCTCTATCATTCTTGCCAATTGTCGGAGCATACAATTGTAAGCCGTGCTGTTTCTTGAAGGTTACAATAGTCTGACAGGATATGCAGGTTCTACCGCAAAATTTACAGTCGCTCTGGTGTTTACCGTTCCTTAATAATGTGCTTACTTGAGAATATCGAGGTATGCATTCGCTTGGTAGATCTTGATCTGTTTGACATGTCCTCTGATCTTAGTTGTCGCATGAATGGATTTCGCAAGAGATGCAAGACGCTGTCCATGAGCTACTTCTGTGTGGCCAGCTTATCAAGAATCAGCGGGGAAATTACTGTTTGCCTTCTAAAGTGCACGAACGTTTTTACTCCAGGCGCATCTACAAGGGTATACTGTCGGTAGCAGAGGTAGGTGCCCTGGGAATCAAGGTGTTTCTTGTCAGGGTTTTGGAGTGCTTCTCGTCGAAGGTGTTACGAAACAGCTTTTCACGGGGTCAAGAAGATGGGGATGATACCACCCCGTACGAGCACCACCTGGAAATGGAGTTTTACAAGTATGTGACTTAGATCTGTTTCTTTTCTCACATGAATGTGTTGCAGGTCAGTATGCTCCTTGCTTGATCCAGACATTTGCCTATGTCCCGACGTGGGACCTCATTTCGGTGTCAAAGGCTTCGCTGATTACTATTTGGCACAGTTTGGCTGGTTTTTTCAACTGATGAGGAAGGGTACAGAGGCCACAAGACATTCGCATCTTGAGAGGTAAGTAGAGTTCAAAGCATTTTCCTTGTTTTTTTACTTGTACTATTTCTTTATGTTCCAGATTCAGGCAGAACGGCCGGTACTGGCCCCTGTTTATTGGACCGCTCAAGGCTTACGTTATGATTGGTATAGTGAATGAGGCAGAATTTGTGGATAACATGCCAGATGAGGATGGGACATATGTGTTTGCTGTTACATTTGCTTCTGATTTCAAAACAGCAATGGTTTTTCCGGATGGGCTCACTGCTCATCTTCTTTAGTTATTGTGATATCTTTAGAATTGTGTAAGCTAAGTTAAAGTAATATAGTCAGCTTCTAAAACTCCTTCAAAAGAGTTCCATAAAAACAAAAAGGTGGCAAGGCTAAATAGTAATTTGACAGTGGAAGAAAGCAAGTACTTGTACCACCTAGGTGTGCCAAATAATTGAACTTGCCCCCATTTGCCCATGTGTTCATAGAATATCTCAAAACTGCCATATGGCCCACTCCAAGAAGGGGAGGCTTGGTAAATCCAAAGCTACCCAATTTGCTCATTGGCTAGAAAGACCAATTGAACTCTGATTCCATATTGTGTTGAGCAAGAGGAATCCCGTGTAAGAAAGGATGAAAAAGGGCATTCAAAGAGACCAAGAACACTCTTCTATCCCTTAGAACTGCTTAGGGCCACTGCATTTCTGCCAGTTTCTAAGAATCCCATATGAGAGAGGATGAAGAAGGGCACTCAAAAGAGGAGGGGACAATTAAAACTCCTAAAGGATTCCATCAAAAACAAAAAGGTGGGAAAGTTAAATAGTAACCTAACAGTGGAAGAAAGCACCACCCAAGCATGCCAAATAGTTGAATTTGCCCTCTTCACCCACATGTCTACCACCTACGAATTTGCCACGTGCCCCACCTGGGCAAGTCCCTCCAAGAAACCCAAAAGCAACTACAGCAAGGGAGGCTAGGCAAATCTAAGGCTACCCAACTTGCTTGTTGGCTAAAAAGACTAATCAGTCAAGGTAAGAGCCCTATTGTGCTGCATAGGAGGAATCCCATGCAAAAGAGGATGAAGAAGGGCACTTAGAGAAGGGATGGCTTGGGGCCACTATGTTTCCACTGACCAGCTGCAAGCCACCTTGGAATTGGCAGGGTAGAGGCTCCAAAGAGCCAAGCAAGGCACAATTGCTCCCAATTGCCCCACTGTCACACACCCTTGCAAAAAAGAAACCAAGAACACTCTTTTATCCCTTAATTTTGCTCAGGGCCACTGTGTTGCCACTAATAGGCCATAAGAACTCTCTCCTATTCCAAAACCCTCCTTTAAAACCTCTCAATCCTCCCAAAAGAACACTTTGAAGATGTAACTCCTCAAGAACACTTTCAAATTCAAGATCACTAATTCAAAGCCATTGTTTTGCCATTAGCAGGTTGTGGAATGCTCACAGATAAGGTCAGAGCCACTGTGTTCCCACTGGTAGGCTATAAAATTCCTCTGGAAAACACTTTCTATTCTAATTCTACAAGTAAACACTATTAAACTTTTAAATGCTTTATAAAGGGGGTGAGGCCCAACTTAACCCTTCCCTACCATCCTCCTCCTCTTTATATCTTCTACTCTTAACTAAATCTCCTAAAATCGGATTGCAAATCCTCATCCAAGGTTTGTCTCTCAAAGATCTTAGATGCCCAAATCACAAAAGGAATATCCTAGTGGATTTCCTCTCCTTGCCCTAGTGCCATACACTTTCAATTGTTTCTAGGGTTATGACAGTACAGTTGTACCACCCTGCCACCACCTAAGATGCAATGCCAATTTCATCCTCACCAAAATCCTACTCATTTTGTAAATTCCACTCTTATGGATGATATGGAATCGTTTGTCTTAGAAGTTGATTATCCCTATCCTGACTTCTCCTTCTCCTTTAACTTCTCTTAGTTACAATTTTGTTTCTTTTATCCTTGCTATCTACTAGCCATTCTATTTTCACTTGGCTTCCTCTAATTATTTTCTTTTGTTAGATTGCAAATTCCTTTTCACCTTGCATCCTAAGAATCTCTACATCTATGGAAACTATTTCCCTTTTTCTATAACCACTTCTTCATCTCAAACTTGACCACTTATGATCTCTTAGTTTCTTGCTTATTCATTGCCACCTTTGGCTCCTCATATCTCTTTACTCCTAATGTTGAAGTAGAAGATGCCTGTACCTACTACTCTGTAGGAATCTCTTGCTCTATCTCAAATTCCTTTTGTTCCAACATCCTTTCAATACTAACTTCCCCTGCTTCTATTTTCATCACCTACTTAATAGATGACTCTATCTCTTGCACCTACTTTTTGGTTGTCTTCCCAACCTTGAGCAATGCCTTTGCATCCTCTTGGATGTCTTCATCCTTGCCTTTTGACTCATTGATAGTGTCCTCTAAGTTATCACTTAGGTTTAACTCCTCCTTGATAAACTCCTCAAATTCCTATCTAGACTCCTTTTTTAATTTCCCTTTGTGCCTCTTAGCAAGCCCTGTATCTTCTAGCACTAAAAATCATTCATACCTATTCTTAAGCTTCAAGATCTTTATCTCTTGTTGTGAAGTTTTTTCTTGCAACTAATTCTTTAAGGATCTAGCCAGCTTGATTGCCTTAATTAGCATCCTTGCATTTATGGTTGTCCAGAACTATTACACCATGAGCTCCTACAATGCACAGGTCTTCTCTGGGTCTGATTGTTCTCCTAAACCTTTGCCAGTGCATTCTTATATTGAGTGTTAAACTCCATTTGCATGACCTTTAGTAACTCTTGGTTTTCATTATGGAGCTACTACATATCAATGACATGCTATATAGCCTCTCTAGTGGCTAACTCCGTCAGCTCCCCTTGCATTTCTCAGATCATAGCAAGATACCTCTCGTCTTAACCATACTTGGGTCACCATGAGTTAAGTTCCATACACCCAAAGCAATGTCATATCTTTTTGATATCCCTAGATCACTAGCTGAGGATGGAATGCCTCCATCTCTAAGTATGCATGTAAAATTTGCCACAAGGTCACATGTGGAAAAAAGATTCCCAACCCTTATTATAATTGTGCATAGAAAGACTAAGTTTAAATAGCCTCTAATACCTCTTATTTTTGATCTTAGAGATGTTGTACTTTGTCCCTAATGCATCTAATAGCCAACTCCACTAGCTCACTCATCAACAACCAACTCTTCCTTATGCCCAAAAAAGGAATCTTAAAGCTCTTTTTAAGCTTTTTTTTCTTTGTTCCCTTTTCCTAAAGAGCTTTTGGTAATCCTTCTTTACACCTCTACACTCCTTTGTAAGAATTATTTCTTTTTCATCTACAATTTTGTTTATACCGTGAAGGAATCTACTTCACCTATTATGATTCCTCACTTGTTCACAAAGAGGGTATCTCTACCCACTTTTTAACTAGAGCATCACATACTATGCCACTATCCATATACCATATACCTTTTATGTCTTCAAGAGGTCTTTGCCCCTACATTAATTTCTTCTCTCTACCATGTTTCTTTTGAGTTTGGATAGCACAAAAGTATTGTGCTATCCCTACCACCATCTACGATCTAATGCTAATTACATTTTATATCTTTATTTATTCCTCTTTTCATATCTATTGCAATCTTGCACCATTGATAACAAATTCCACCTATTTCATCTCATAAAGAATCTTTGTCCTTTACCACCTTTTGTGCCTATTTGAGGCATCTACACCAGGTTTTTTAGATGACCCTGCCAATCCCTTCTAAAACTACTCTGATGTCATTACAAAACATTCCAAATGCCTCACCCTAGTACACTACAAATCCCCAATCTAGACATTCTTTGCCTCTCCATATATCAAATGTTAATTCAACTCACCTTTAAGCTAGAAACACGTGTTATGATGCATGCTCCCTCCACATAACTTCTCTATAATAACATCCTCTATAATCTTCATTTAGCCTATTGATTCCATTGTCTTGCTCACTCTTAAAATCTATATCTCATAGAAGCATTCTAGAGTTTAAACTCAATCACTTGGGTCCCCCTTTCTAAATGACTCAATGGTGAACTATGATTTTCATCCCCCATGGTTTAATTGTATAAGAACACTATTAAACACTTCAGAAAGGGCATGAGGCCTAGCCTAACCCTTCTTTGCCATCATCCTCCTCTTTATATCTCTTGCTCTTAGCCAAATCTTCTAAAACTTGATTGTAAATCTTCATCTACATTTTGTTTTATAGCAAAAATCTTGGGCCAACAAATTTGGGTGGTAGATACTGTTTGAGAAAGAGAGAGAGAGGCCCAGGCCGGCATCCATCAGAGAGAGAGGCCCACTCCATCTTTGCCGGCAATTGGCAATGTTGGGATGTCTCTCTTAGAATTCACAGAGCCTTAGCATTGAGATGGAACAATGGCATGCAAATCAAGTTGTACGCACTCAAACCAAACCCCTATGCCAACAATATTGGATGAAATCTTGTGCTACTTTAATCATAAGTTAGTGTTGGCAATTAAGGAAGGTCCTGATCTCTTGCGTGTGGCTTGTGGTCTTGCCGCTAAGTTTCAATTGCCATGAATAGCGCCATCTCATTGCCAGCAAGGCATTCTTCCATCTCTCTATTAAATTTTTGTTATTTCTTGCTTCTACTAAAGAAACTTTCCATAAAATTATAGTTTTGGTAGCTAAGGAACTATATATGAGGGTCCTTGTTGATGACATTTAAGATGATGTATGTCAAGCTATCATATCTTGGCAGTGCCAAACTTGCATGCTCATAATCTTGTGCCATCCAAACCTTGGAAAATGCCAAAGTAATGTTTAATTGATGTGGTGTTTAGGGTGTGTTATGGAGATGCACAGATATTCTTTAGGAGTCATGGGAGAAGAATTTGCACTAAAGGACAACAGAGTTCTAAAGGAAATTGATCCATAAAAAAAAGGGCAACGACAAGGAAGGGTTAGGTTAAACCTCACCCACTTTCTAAAGTGTCTAACAGTGTTTAAAGGCATTTAAAAATGTTTTTAGAGTGATCTTAGTGAGCAGAGAGAAGATTATAAGTGCTAATGAGATTACACTGAAATTTGAAATGTGTTTGGAGAGCTTTATTTGTAACTTAGAGTCAGCAATTGGCAACAAAGTATCGCTAAGAAATTTCATCAAGTAATTCTTGCTTCTCTCTTTCATAACTTACTAGATTCTCACCTAAGCACAATGTAGTGGAATTTGCATGGCATAATGCCTCTTGGTTTTGGTTTTAGCAAAAAACCTACTAAATTTAAATGGCCAAAGGATAGGTGCAAACCCAAATAAATCTTGGGAGCTAGGAATAGGGCATTGCCTTTCTTGGTTAGGAAAAATCTTTAATGAGTAATGTTTGTTGAATCTTTGTGTGGGAAGATTGGTAGCTAAAAATTGCATCTGTGTTTGATTGAGGGGCATATTAGGTCTTTAAATCTCTATTTGGATCACTATTACTCCCAGAAACTTTGTGCTTCCACATTCTTGGAAGAGCTTGTTGCGTAATTGGCCATGTGGCAAAATATCTATCAGTGACATGGGCTAATAAGGATGAGTCCAATTGTCCCCCCTCCTTGGTGTTAGAAGGTAGTTAAATATTACATATCCTAACGTTTTATTATGTAGGGAGTGACCAGATAGAAAGATCTATCATCTTTTTCAGGAATAGTAAGAGAATCTTCAAGATTCTTTGAAAATAATATCTTATGCCTAGTGGACAGGAGTTTGACTCCTAGAGGGTTAAAGGATGGTTCTTGAATGATCACAGAGGAAGAGGGCAAGGATTTTATTTGGCATTTTATGAAGGAGGTCAAGAACAGATATGGGCATGGAGCTTGCCCACCAATTTGATCGAAGTTCCATGGTGGTGTGGTTGCTGTGGAAACGAGCTGCCAAAGCCAACCATATAAGAGATCCAGCGTGGGTTATCTCCCAGGATGTAATCAGTTTGACCCTTTGCAAAGTTGTCACAATGCCATAGCAAAAGGTGGAATTGGATGGAATTGTGAAGGTCCTTTGAAATTTGGTTATAGAGGTGGATACAATGATCATGGGGGACAAAGATCATAATTTCTACTATCAAACCATTTGAAAAATTTCACTAATGAAGATGTTGAAAGCCTAAGGGTATATGTAGAGAAAACCTCTACTTCAAGGACCAATCAGGATATCATCCTCTTTACATATGCCTTTGGGTTTTTAATATTTTCACTGCTAGAACTTTCTAGATAACTCAATGGTGGGGACTATGATCTTTGTCCCCCACAAACATTGCATCCACCTCCATAGCCAAATTTTGGAGGACCCTTATAATTCCATCTACTTCTACTCAAAAGAACCTTCTTTTGTGGCATTGTGAAGTTGCTTCATTCTTTACCTCCTTTATAAAATATTGACTGAAATCCACACCCTCTTTCTTTGTGAGGTTCTTTAGCCCTATAGAAGGAAGTAAAATCATCATATAACAGCTCCAAATCCCTAATTCTAAAATTCTTCCTCATTGAAAATCTAGTGCTTTAACCACTTTTTATAGTTGTTTGAGGCCTTCTTGCTGACTTTAGAAAAGCTAGGGAGGTTCTTAGTATTTCCCTAAAGCCTCATAGTAGCCCAACTCCTAACGTAGCTACTGCTAGTGATGTTAGTGCAACTCCTCATGAAAGTCCACTGAAAGTTAGATGAAATCTTCTTGTCACCTCCTATTTAGTGTTCTTCTTTATCGATGTTTGTTTAAGTATGTTGCTTAGGTTTCCTCTAAGAATTGTTTTTCAGTCCTCTAGAAGTTGAGCTCCCTCTTGCCATGTAACAAGATACTCCTTGAGAAGCTTAGAAATTCTCTTACTATTCTAGGAAAAGATAATAGATCTCTCTATCTAGTCATTTCTTATATGACAAATATTAGAATATGTATTTTCTACTACCCTTTGATACCAAGAAAGGGGGAATAATCAAACTTGCTCTTATTAACCCATGTCATTAGTGGATATTTTGCCATATAACCTACTTTATAGTGAGTTCTTTCAAGAATGTGAAAGCATAAGATTAGTAGGAGTAATGGTGATTTAAATAGAGATTTGAGGACTTAATGAGCCCCTCAGTTAAACACACATGAAATTTCCAGTTGTTAGTTTCCCCACACTAAGATTCAAGAAACTTGTCTCTAAAGAGTGTTTAGATTTGGAATTTTAATTTAGGATTTGGGATCTAGCTTTTGCATCATTTAAATCATTCTTTGCTTCTGCTCATTAGAGACTTTTCCCATTTACGAAGAGGTGGTGCCCTATTCCTAACTCCCAAGATGCATTTGGGTTTGCATTTATCTTCCGGTCGCTTCAATTTAGTAGAGTCTTTGCTAGAATTGAGGCTAATTCCACTATATTGCGCCCATGTGAGAATCTAGAAAGCTTTGAGAGAGACAAATAAAAATTACTTAATGAAATTGTTTAAAGATGCTTTATTGCTAGTAATTGATTTTGAACTGCAAAGAAAGCTTTTCAAAGCACTCATAAAAACCAAGTTCAATCTCATTAAGATTCACAATCTACTTTAAATGATGTTAAATATTATTAAATGCTTTTGAAAAAAAAGTGAACCCCAACCTAAAACTTCCTTGTTGTCACCCTCCTTTTCTAGCCATCTCTCCCATTGATTTCCTCTAGATCTCTATTGTTTTTTAGCATAAATTCTCCTCCTATAACTCTTAGGGGATATTTATGCATCTCCACGTCACACCTTGATGCCACTTTAATCAAACATGATTTTGACTGTTTCTAGGGTTTTGATGGTACAAGCTTGAAAAATTTAAGAACAAAAAATAAAGAATGTAAACCTTTTGGATTTGACCACTAGCATATTTTTTTTTAACTAGGATATTTGAGAGGTAGCCCAATGCAAACTTAACCAATCTAGAGTCATCATTCTTTACTAGCATCACAAAAAGACCTCCCTAAAATAAAGAATAAGGAAGAATGATGTAGCACATCCTATTTCTCTCCCCTTAAGCCAATTGGAAAAAGGGCAATTGGCTATTAGAAAAGAGGTTCTTAGTGGCTATTTTATCCTTATTTATCCCTCAAAGTTTCAAGAATCCATGATAACAGTATATTCAAATCTCATCCCATGATCACATGCATTACAAATGACCAATATGATACTAGTATTACATCTTTAATGCCACATACACTATTTGAGAAATATGGTCTAGTTGAAGGATGTTTTAGGATGGAGTGTCATATTGTAAAGGTGGCAACCCATCAAGTAAGTCAAAGAATGTAAAGTTGGCGCTAAAGGTATTATTCATTCCCAACTATTGCATCCATTTATAAAATATAAAAGACTCTCAACTCATATCATTAAAAAGTTAAAAGTAATTCGTAATAACTACTTCCACATTGCCAACACTTTATATGCCACCTCATTAGATCTCTTGAGTAGTTATTAAAAGCTTTAGTTATATAAGAAACAAAGTTTGCCTATAAAGGTTCAAATTTAAATAAGCTTCAAGAGTGGGTTGGTAGAAAAACTAACATCAATGGTAGGGTCAATGTCTAAGATGGTGGAGAAAATTATTGCTAAAACTTCAATAAAATTAAATTATGAACCACCTGAGGACATTATGATAGCTTATATGAAGCATTGATAGATATTTAATAAGCTTGACATCACTTCTTCCAACTTTCACTATCTAGAGTTTAGACTACCATTCTATTTTATAACACTAGAGAGGTCTTGAGGAACATGGAGTGGAGGTGCTAATTATTACACTAGTAGATTTAACGCCAAAAGTTGAGAAGGTTATTGCTCATAAACTAGTTTCTCATATCAACTAAGCAATTTGAAAAGTCAATGCTAATAACAATGTATGCTACTCCAAAATGATTTAGAGTCAAGGTCAATTTCTCACATTTATGTGCTCAAACTTGAGTTCTTCAGCAATGCCATGTTTTAGGGGTTGTCAAGATCGAAGGCTAAAAAGTTGTTAGTCAAGCTAGATTTTCTATTGTGGGATTAATGTGACTCATACAAGCCGGATCCACAGCTCAATTATCTTGAAGCCAAATTCTGTGCCAAAGGAGTGATTAGTTAAGTGATGTTATAATCTTTCAAAAGAAGAGATTAAAGGTCTGAAGAGAGTGAGTTTCAAGTTGAAGAGTTCTTCAAATATTAATGTTGGTGCTACTATGCTACCAATATCAATATTAGACCAACATATATGACTAATAAGAAATAGAAGGGTTGTATAATATAAATTTTCTATTTCGAAGGGTGCAAAAGAGAAGATCAAGCTAGCAAAGGAGTTGAACTACATATTCATAAGGACAAACTACATTAGTGTTGTGGCTAAGGAGTTTGTTATTGTGACTGAGTCATCAAAGGGTGCTAAATACACTATCCAAATTTGCAAAAATCCATCATATAAAGGGACAATAGGGGAAAAGTTTATTTAGCTTACGAGCATATTTATTATATTTCTATGCATGAACTATACTAAGATCCTAAGATCTCACATCCACCAAGTAAGCTTTCCAATTGTTGAGTTTTATTTTTAGATTGCTTTTGGTGTTTAGATACATATTTATATTTGTATTTTATTGGTTAAAATTACTTGGAAATATTGATTAAATCAAAATTTAAAAGATGTAAAAAATATTTATTTAGGATAAACCAATGTTTTTTCTATGTTTGAGAAGTCGTGAGCTCAGCTCATGAGCTCATGAGCTCAAAACCAACTCGAGCTCAAATATATCTACCTATATATACCAAAGATAATAAAATTCCTCTTTCAGTGCACCCCCTAATTTCTACCCATTTTAATGTAGTGACTCATTGGGTATTGCCAAGGTTGCAATGTGTCTTTGAGGCTAGGCCTCTCTTATGGAGCAATTAACAAGGTTTAAAAGTGTTTAAAAGCATTTAAAAGTGCACTTCCAGGAACTTGGATGAACATATTAGCTACAACAATGAAGGTGATGACTTTGTTGAGGGACAATTGCCATGGTTTGGAGAGCTCTCTTATGAGAACCCTAGCTTCTGGATGTTGGAGAAGGCTGGCTAGACAGCAGGGATAAGGCTAGGATCATGTGGTCTGGTCAGCTTTATCCATTTGAAGTTACCATGATCATCAGTTGTCAAGGAACAATTTCCGGCAAGTTTCAAGATGTTGTGGAGTTTGTAGAGGTGGATTGCTTCCTATGCTATGATGCATAGAAAAGCTCACGAGAAGGAAATGCTCAATCAATTAGTCCCAACATAAATAAAGGTGGCTTACGAGTAAATTCCTCATATTGCTATTCCTTTGGAGATGACTCTAGAGCCTGAGTAGCAGTCTCTCTTAATGACTCTTGGTGCTAAAGATCCACATATTCCATGAACAAGGTTGTTTCATGCTTTGCAGCACCACTAGCCATACTCACTAATTGAGGACTTGAAGTTGATGCAATTGAACCTTGATCTTCTCCAACTTCTTAAACTTGCTCCAGAAGTGTTGGATTAGTTTGTTGGTGTTACCAACAAACTGCCTCTTTTCCAGCACGTTCGACAAGAGCTCCAGCATGTTGATATGCATATTGTCAGAGATCAATATTGAAGCATTCTTTTGCACGGCCAAAGTTGGACTCCATGTGATCCAACATGTGGTCATTGACTCTTGCTTTGGAACCAACATCATTCCAGCACATATATATTAAGAGCTCAACTTACTTGTAGTCATGAAGACATTGGTGATCCTCAAGACTTTTGCCCAGCATCAAGTGTGGCCATCAGGTCTTCTATGCAAAGTCTAAGGTCACTATGGTGGGAGTTTAGACCTTTCTAGATTTCCTGGTCGTCAAGTTTTCAAGAGGATGTAATGCTACAGCTCAAACCTTTATGGCACTCCTTGGACAAATCTGGCTGGAGAAAGTCCATAATCACACATATTGGGACACTAAAGTGTTGGAGATTTCTAAAGTAAAACATGTGGGGAAGTTGTACAATGCTGCTAGATGCCGTCATCTTCGTGAATCTCCAACCACACTAGTGGAAGTTCATCATTGATATCACCTCTTTCATGGTACTTCACTTGGATGAAAGATCTTAGGATGAGGATCAGGTGCTCCGTGATTGGCTCCAGACCACAACAGATTTTGAGTCCATATATGTGATGCCACTATTGATGTTTGGGTGGTTGCATCAATGTCTCAATGAAGCTCCAGATGTAAATGTGCATGCTACCTTGGCTATGCACTTTAGACCATCAATTCCAAGCTGGGTTGAAGCTTGACTATCATCATTTCTAGCAACTTTCCTTCACAAAGACTCTCCAAGAACATTGAAGCAGATTGTGTTGCTTTGCTCTGAATACTTTCGATTGGATGAATGTGGTTAACAGTTAGTGACAGAGGTTCAGCCTCACTTTCTCTTCACTAATGGAGCATACAATGGTAGCATGAGTTGTAGTGGCATTGGCTTTGCAATTCTCTCACCAACTGAGGAAATGATACATGTTGGATCTACTTTGATTGTTGTAGAGTCTTCTAATGAAGTAAGGTATAAAACTCTTATAGTTGGTGTCCAAGAGGCTCTTGGTTGTGGTTTACAACACTTGGCAATCAAGACAGACTCCAACTTTGCATGCCAACACATACATGGTGAATTCTAGCTCAAAATTTCACAACTTCTTCCATTACATAAGGAGCTTCAACACCTACTAGCATAGCTCAGTTCTTGGACACTTCAGTACATCTCCAAAGAGAAAAATGTGGTTGCTGATGCCTTGGCTAAGTAGGGTCTTGTGGCCTTCCTCATACAAAAGATACTTGATGAGAGCAAGCTTTCACCATTTGATCTGAGGCTCTCATCAACTTGGTGGAGGTCAGCATGGTTGCTTTTGTGGTTGACACTAACCTCATTGAGCTCAACCTGGCCACTCCTGGATCCTCACCACAACTCATCTTCATTGGGGATGAAGTCACTCAAGCGGAATATGAGCAGTTGTGCCACCTTTTCTTTGACTACAACGATGTCTTTGCATAGCACTATACAAATCTGTGAGGAGTCTTTCCAAAGGTGGCTATGCATCATATTCTCTTCCATGAGGATGCTTGACCAATGCAGCAAGCTCTATGATGTCTCAGTCCCATGCTAGTTTTGGTTGTCAAAGCCAAAATCATGAAATTTATCAATGTCAAGTTCATCTTTTTAGTCGAGACTGCAGAGTGGATTAGCTCAATTGTTCCAATGAGGAAGGCCAATGGCAACATCCAAGTCTATGTGGATTTCAGAGACTTCAACAAAGCTATGTTGCATGACTACTTCCTGATGCCATTCATTGACAACATTCTCAATGCCATAGATGGTCATGAAATCTACTCCTTTATAGACAGTTTTAGTGGCTACAATCAGGTGCAAATCTTTGAGCCAGATAGAGTGAAGATGTCCTTCCACACACTTTGGGCATCTACGTATACAGGGTCCTTCCTTTCGGCCTTGTGAATGCATCAACAACATTCCAGCAGATCATGAATTTTGCCTTTCATGACTTGACACTCTACTCTCTGCAGATTTACATGGACAACTTATGTAGTTTTAGCACTAGAGGCACATATATTAAAGATTTAGAAACCATTTTCTTTGAACTCACTTTGATTGGCCCATGTCACTAATATAGATATTTTGCCACATGGTCAATTGCATAGCAAGCTCTTCTAAGAATGTAAAACCATGAAATTAGCAAAAATACTAGAGTTCCTCACAAGGACTCAATAAACCCCTCAATCAGATGCACACATGATTCCCAATCACAAGTTTCCCTTCATTAAGATTAAAAAAACCCTATTCACTAGAACTTTTTCTAACTAAGAAAAGGTGGCACCCTATTTCTGACAACACACACTCACTGACTAACATCAGCAAAAAAAAATTCATAAACCATATCTACCAACCCACCCCTAGCTTGCAATCGGACAGCCACAAGCCTCCCCAATATTATTGTTTATACCCCCATTTTTTTCCGCCGTGAAAATCAAGTTAATTGCTACTTTTTACCTTTTGGGAAAGGTATATGCCTGGATAACCTTCCTCTTCTAGGGTTTATGGCCATGGCGGGATCTCAGCAGAATGCTGGCGCCGGGGGAGGATCGTCGTCGCTCATGGATCTCATCTCGGCGGATCCAGTCGCGCCATCCCCTGCTCCCTCCTCGGCGTCGTCGGGATCGGGTGGAGGCTTCACTGCCGGGCGCAGATCTTTCAAAAAGTCGAGCCTGCCCAATCTATTGCAGCTGCCCGGCGATGGCTTGCTATCGCCTAGCAAGATTTTGCCGTCTCCAGTCAAGACAATCGCTCCCAAGCAGAAGAAGGTAAGATCTGCCGCATTGCTGCGAGATTTGAGATTTTTGAGGGATTTCCTCCGTGTTGTTTTGCAGCCATTGTCATATTCCCAGCTCGCCAGGTCTCTGCACGAGCTTGCAGCGACGTCGGATCAGGTATCGCTCGATTTTTTTCTCTTCTCTAGCGACTTACTCTCTCCTTGGCCAAATAGAAAGCACCTCAAAGGCAGCTCGTCAATCACGTCTTTCCCAAGCTCGCTGTGTATAGCTCAGTGGATCCGTCACTAGCGCCATCTCTGATCATGGTATGTCTAGAAATTTAAAACGTCTAGAAATTCCAACTTGTGTCTTGCTTGGTTGTAGCTCCACCAACAAGCTGATGATCGGCAAGTTTTGAGATATGTCTACTACTTCCTCTCACGAATACTTGGGGAAGCTGATTCGCACGGTGTCGTTCCTGGAGGCGGCATTCCAACTCCCAATTGGGATGCTCTGGCAGACATGAGTGTTGCGGGAGGTGTGACAAGAGCCGATGTAGTTCCTCGTATTATTGAACTTCTGGCTGCCGAGGCGTCCACTCCTGATCCTGCCGGTACGTGTTGCTAACTCTTGCTCTCTTTTTTCTTTGTTGCTTCTACTCCTTCAATGCTCTAATGTGCCACAGCACAGTTCACCCCCGGCGAATTGCTGCATTGAAGGCCTTGACTTGCGCTTCAACTAATGAGGATGTCGTGACAAAGTTGTACGAGATTGTTTTTGGCATTTTGGACAAGGTAATGAGCGAGCATCGTGCAATTTTAATCGAACGCTTTTGTTTTCAGGTTGCAGATGCAGGCAAAATACGAAAGAAAAGGGGAATGTTTGGTCGACAAACGTTGGATAGAGAGGTGAGTAGCTTCACTGTTAGTGTCCAGTTTATACAACGATGCCTGTCTTAGTCTGCTTTACGAAGCAACTTACAATATGCCGCGCTGAGTGCTTTGCAAAAGCTTCCAATAGACCAAGGGAATCCCGCTTTCTTGCACCGTGCCGTACAAGGGTAAACATTCAGACGTTCTCAAAGGCAACGCTTAAGCCATGATTTGTTGCAGGATAGCGTGTGCCGATCCCGTGGGAGTGAGACATGCCTTGGCAATGGTCTCAGAAATGGCGCCGAGGGATCCTTACGGAGTCGCAATGGCTGTCGGTAAGATCCCGGGTTCATGATGTTAGAAGTTAACAATTTTAATTTTCTCTCTTGTAGCGAAGCTATCACTTGCAGGAGGTGAGTCTATATGGAGTGAAGTTGAAATTTTTCTCAACCAGTCGTTTTTTTCTTGTTTTTTTCTTTATAGGATCATTACAGGAGGTTTTGCAAATTCATGATGTTATGGCCCGTGTATACCTCGCTCGACTTTGCTACGTACTTTCGAGAGCTCGCGTATTAGATGGTTTGAGTTTCCTTTTATTATCTTTGTTTTCCGAACTCCCATTGTGTTCTTTTCTACAGAAGTACCGGATCTCAGATCGCAGTTCACTACTATATTATACCAGCTTCTTCTGGATCCTAGTGAAAGAGTTTGCTTTGAAGCAATCAGCTGCATTTTGGGGAAATTTAGTAACACTGAAAGGCAAGACTTGAAGTCTCTTTTGATGTTAGCTAGACATTCTATTGATTCTTGCTACAGTTCTGCAGAACGTGCAAATGGATGGACAGTTTTGGCATCTGCAATTTTGAGATTTCCGGATTCTTCTTTCAATCCACTGAAAGACAATTCTCCTATTAAGGATGGAGGTTCTCAGGATGGACAACCTGCAAAGCTACCTAGAGATCGAACCATGCCAAGACCTCGAAGACCTCAAGCACTCATCAAGCTGGTTATGAGAAGGTAACGTTTTTGTTGTCTGCAAGTGAAACCAGATGACGTTTGATGCAGGCTGGAATCTGCCCTTCGGAGCCATTCAAGACCCGTACTTCATGCTGCTGCCAGGATTATCATGGAAATAGGAAGAAGTCGAGCGGCAGCCTTTACGCACGGTGTATCCGTAAACGAAGACAGTTACCCCGAGAGCTTCATTGAGAATGGTTTAACTGAAGATGTGGGAGATGCTGAAGGTAATCACCTGAGTATGAGTATGGATGACAACTCAAGACCCTTGCAGGTGGTCGGTCGAAAGTTTCATCTCTTTCTTCTGCAAGAGAAACTATATCCAGCATGTTGTCCTCGTTGATGGAGGCTGTACGCACCACTGTCGCATGTGAATGCGTCTATGTGCGTGCAGCTGCCATCAAAGCCATGATCTGGATGCAAAGACCTGACGAATCCGTCGAGGAATTAAAGTCTATAATAGCGGGCGAGCTCTCTGATCCGTCATGGCCTGCATCGCTTTTGAGTGATATACTACTCACATTGCATGCTCGTTTCAAGGTGATCCAAAGACTTTCGGATTTTGAATTTTTCTGACCGGTTGTTTCCAGGCCACACCTGACATGGCAGTCATCTTACTGGACATTTCGCGGCTGTTCGCAACCAAAGTACCTGGTAAAATTGATGCGGACGTCTTGCAGCTTCTTTGGAAGGTTAGCACTGACTTTTGTGCATTGGCTATATTCCTTCGTTACTTTTGTAGACATGTCTGGTTGGTTGTGGCCCAACTGGAAAGCACACCGCTTTGGAGGCTGTCACCATTGTACTGGACCTTCCACCGCCCGCACCAGTGGTGATGAAGTCCTCTTCCTTGCTGGACAGAATATCTGCATTTGATCCAAAGGCTGCAACAGCACTTCTGCGACTTGTTCAGGCTGCGGTATGGAAAATACTTTTTGACTCTAGTTGACACTGCGTCACTCAGGTGTGGTTTCTGGGTGAGAATGCCAACTACGCTGCAGCAGAGTACGCATGGGAATCTAAAACACCTCCAGGAACAGCGTTGATGATGCTGGATGGAGACAAAATGGTGGCTGCTGCAAGCTCCAGAAATCCTACCCTTGCCGGGGCTTTGACCCGCCTCCAAAGATGTGCCTCAAGTGGCAGCTGGGAGGTACACGTTCTTAGTTTCTTTTCCTTCCTTATTGCTAATGTTTGATCGACATCGTTCTTGACCAGGTGAGAATCGTTGCCGCGCAAGCATTGATCACGATCGCTATAAGGTCGGGTGAGCCTTACAGGCTACAAATCTACGAGTTTCTGGATGCACTTGCTAAAGGACATGCATTGGACAAATTTTCCGACTTGCACGTGAGCAACGGTGAAGACCAAGGCGCTAGTGGCACAGGTCTCAGCTCAATACTCGCTCCAATGCTTCGGGTGCTAGATGAAATGTACAAGGCTCAGGATCAGCTTATCAAGTATGTATCTACTTTCGTTTGGTGTTTACGCAACTCATAGGTGCTCTTTCAGGGATATGCGACAACATGACAATGCAAAGCAAGAATGGAGCGATGATGAGCTACGGGTACTTTATGAAACTCACGAGAGGTTACTAGATCTAGTATCTCTTTTTTGTTTTGTTCCTCGATCAAAATACTTGCCTCTTGGCCCCACAAGGTATGTTTCAGTTATCTGTATCTCTGGGGACTAACGCTTTCGTGGCAAGCAGCGCGAATTTGATAGATATTTATTGCAAAAGGCATCACATCGATGTTGCTACTGGGTATAATGATCCAGCTGTAGCGACAGGCATTGCGGACTTGCTTCCCTACGCTGGAGCGCAACCCGAGTATCCTCCAGTTCAAATAGAAGAAGACAAACCAAATGTTTCGGATACTTTATGGACTTCGAGTCCTCGGGCGGCAGATCTGGTTAACGAAGAAGTCCAGTTTTCGTCTTGTATGGTTCTGACCGCGTCTATGTTTTCAGGTAAACGACTTTCTTGGTGGAAAGGGTACAGATGCTCCCGAAGTGGAGGAGAATCCGACTGCTCGACAGTCCATCAGCTACGACGACATGTGGGCGAAAACGCTGCTGGAGGCATCGGACGATGAGGTTTGCCATTTGCAGTTTTATGTGTGGCAGTCACTAACTAAATACGTGCCCCCAGACTGTAGATGATCGTTCCTCTGGGTCTTCCTCCCCAGAGTCAACAGCATCTTTCGAAACATCTGCGTCGTCACGCTATGGCAGTACCAGATATCCCTCTCTGTTCAACAATCCCACAGCACCTGGGTTCGGCCAACAACAAAGATGGGTATGACTTTGTATTTTGAGTTTCACCTTGAAAATTTGGGTTCGGACGCAGGAGGAGCCAAGGCCTGAACCTTCTACACTATCTTCACTCAACGAAGACGAACCTTCAAGAAGCGAGGTTTGTGAACTCTTAATCTGTACTTACTGACGTTGCCGCGAAATCTACAGGAGGAATCTTGGCAATCTAGATTTGGAAGGCAGGACAGTTTTTCGTCGGAGAATCCCAGCCACGCATCCCTTCAAGACGGGACTCAGTCCGGCAGAGCCTTATACGACTTCACCGCGGGTGGTGACGAGGAGGTATGTCAGCAAGGTACACCATTGAACGAAAGTGCTAATCAAGTCTACTGCCGTGCAGTTAAGTATAGTCTCTGGCGAGGACCTGGAAATCGAATATGAAGTGGACGGCTGGTATCACGTAAGTTTGTTCAAACCTCATCAGCCCACAGCTAACGCGCATATACAGGTACGAAAGAAGAAGCCTGGGCGAGATGGCAAAATCAGTGGACTGGTCCCAGTACTCTACATTGGATCGTGATGAGGTGTATGACAGTTTTCCCCATTTGCTTGTAGTTTCTATCGGGAATTTTGCTATCCCGTCCAGGGTCATTTCGTCTTGTCAGTTTTCACAAACACTTATCCGGAATTGCGTTATCACCCATGATACTGAGCAGTGCTATCTATCTCTCTGCAGCTAAAGGCTTGTATCTTGAGTTGCTCCTCCCACATTCCTTTGCTTCCATAGAGCTTTGCCATCAACAAACAAGCTGCATCGTCCCTCCCGTCCAGCCTCACCAACTTCTCAAAAGCCATCCTTCCTTGTTCTACGTCTCTCCACTTCCAACAGGCGCTTAGAACAGTCGTCCAAGTGACAACAGTGGGTTTGAAAGGCATCGCAGCGACCACATCCACGGCCTCCTTGATCCTGTTAGCGCGACCAAGCATATCAACCAGGCAGTGGTAGTGCTCCAAGCTTGGACTCACTCCAAAGGTGGACACCATGAGCTCGAAGTACCGGCGGCCAGTGTCGACCAGGCCAGCGTGACTGCAAGCAGTGAGAAGGCACACAAAGGTGACGCTGCTCACCGGGACTGTCTCCTCCAGCATCTGATGGAAGAGTTCCACGGTCCGGCGGAAAGCTCCCACTCGACTGTGCCCTGCCAAGAGCGCGTTCCAAGTCACGGAGTTTCTGGATGGAACCAGGCCACCAAAGACAAGCTCGCAGTCGCCAATGCTACCGCATTTGCCATAGCTATCGACGAGCGAAGTTTGTACGATCTCGTCCTCCATTCCACTCCGGCTTACGTGAGCGTGGATCGCCTTGACAGTCTCCAAGCCGGCGGCACCATCGCAACTAGCCTTGAGAGCAGCAGCAAACGTCAAAGCATTCGGGGCCGGACACTCTCCTTCGAGACCCATACGGGCGAGCAGCTCCAGCGCCGAGCTCGCGTCTCCATTGTCGGCATAGCCCAGTATGATCGAGTTCCAAGTCACTACGTTCCTGGAGCGGCTGGAAGTCTCCTCAAACACTCGCCGAGCATCGCCCATGCTTCCACACTTGCCGTACATGTCAACGAGCGCGCTGACCACGAAGACGTCTGCCTCGCAGCGACAGGAAACTATCTGGGAATGAAGAACACGTCCTCGCTCGAGTGTAGCAGCTCTAGTTCTTTGCTGCTGCTTCTTCGCGTCGCGAAGCTCGGCCATGATCGAGCAAGCCTTGAGCGCTGCCACGAAGGTTGGCGCATTGGGCTTGCAAGGAACCTCCATTCGCGACTGGAGCTCGAGTGCCATCTCGGGTTCCTCGTTCTCGGCACAGCCAAGGATCAAAGCATTCCAGGAGACAACGTCGTGACACACAGCCTTGTCAAACGCCGCGCGAGCGTCCAGCAGGCTCCCACACTTGGCATAGCTGGTCACCAGAGCGTTGGCAAGGAACATGTCCGTGCGGGAGCACGCGCGAGCCTGCGAGTGAATCGCCATGCTCGATTCCAGCGCTTTCATCTTGGCTAGCTTTCCATCGGCAAGGAGCTCGCCCTCCTCGGCGGCTGCGAGCCCAGCGCAAGCCTTGATCGCGATGAGGAAAGTCCTGGCGTCCGGCGAGATGGCGACGGAGCGTTGCGTCATTCGAGCAAACAAGTCCAATGCCAGGCGTGGCTCGCCGCTGTCTACGTAGCCGAGCATGAGCGAGTTCCACGACACCACGTCTCGATGACCCGCCATGGCCTCGAAGATCCTGGTCGCGCTCGCCAAGCTCCCACACTTGGCGTACACTGCCAGCAGCGAGTTTTGGACGAAGAGATTGGAGGCGTGGCCGCTGGCAACTGCGTCGTGGTGAATTGCATTGCCAGTTTCCAGGATCCTGTAGCGATCACAGTCATTAATTCCAGCACCATCTTCTTCCTCTCTCGTGATCAGACTCGTGCAAGCTTTCAAAGCCGCGACAAAGAGGCGAGCATCTGGAACACAAGGATACGACGAGCCAGAGCCTCCTTCCCCTCTCGATCGCGATCGCGAGAACAAGGCGAGCGCCACCTCTTCCTGCCCGGACTCGACATAGCCAAGAATGAGAGCCGTCCACGACACCACATCCCGCCGGCGCATGCCATCGAAAACCACGCGCGCATCCGTCACGCTCCCACATTTCGCGTACATGCTGATGAGCGCGTTGCTCGCCACCATCGCATCGAGGCCCCATCGCTGGGCGCCCCTGTGGAGCTCGAGATTCCTCCCAATCTCGACCTCCTTGGCAATCCCGCATCCCTTGGCCGCCGCGAGCCACAGCGACGAACTGGGCGATCGATCCAGGCAAGAGAGAGGAGCGAGGAGGAGATCCGGAGGGACCCAAGATGACGTTGATATCCAAGAGCGCCGCCAGGAAGGAGAAAGAGACGAAGAACACTTCCACATGTATGAGCTAGTCAACGCTCCTAGTCAAGAACCCTAAATTTGTGTGGTGGGAAGACATCGACCGTGGCTGGTGGCTATGGTGATGCACAGTCGTTATAGGAGGTGCCACGTGGGCACATCCAAGATCGAATATCAGAGTCAACCGCGGGATAGTGTCGGGCTGGGCTGATTCCGCGCGCTAACGGAGAAGCAGCAGATCGAGAAGCTTCGAAGGCTGGATCCATGGATCCATTCAAGGTAGAGAGATCTTCTTCTCTACAGCTAGACTGAATCTGGGAGATTGGGCGCTGTCTCGTCCAGCACTGTAGCTAGGGCGATGTAGAGCTTAGATCTAAGCGCGCTCCAGATCCGAGAATGGGCGAACGTAGCTGCTGCAGCAGGACCAGGCAGAGGAACAGCAGGGATGGCGATGCGAGCATCATCGATCAAGTGTGCGAGCATCCGTTGCTGCTGGAGAGCGTGCTTAGCATCATCTTTGGAATGGTGGACAGCCCCGCGGAGAGGCGGGCGATGTCCGAGGTGTGCCGCCAGTGGCACGCCATGGACAGGGAGACGCGCAAGCACGTTTATGTGGCCTTCGTCTACTCGGTGTCGCCCGCTACGCTCACTCGCCGCTTCCCCAACCTCCGGAGCCTCAAGCTCAAGGCCAAGCCGAGGGCCTACGAGTTTGATCTCCTCCCCCACAACTGGGGGGGTCATGTCCACCCCTGGCTTGAAAACATTGGGCCCGCCTACCCGCAGCTCTCTGCGCTCCATCTCCGCCGCATGGAAGTCCGCGACCAGGACCTCTCCGCCGTCGCCACCGCCTACGCCGCCAGCCTCGAGACGCTCAAGCTCGACTTTTGCTCCGGCTTCTCCACCACCGGCCTGCGAGCCATCACTGGATCCTGCAAGTAAGCTCTAAGATGATATAGCTCCTGATTGATTTGAATTGGATTCACTCTATCTAGGTGCCTCAAGGTGCTCTACGTGGAGAACAGCTACGTCTCGGACGAGGGCGGGCAGTGGCTCAACGAGCTGGCGCTCCACAACCGGGTGCTCGAGGTGCTCGATTTCCAGCTCGCCATTGGCATCTCCAAGGTGAACGTGGAGGACGTGAGAACCATCATCGAGAAGTGCCCAAACCTGACGTCCCTCAAGCTGGTGGAGGGCGAGGACGGGCTGGGCGATGGGCTGAGGAAGGCCCTGGCGTCGTCCACATCGCTCCGGGAGCTGGGCATCTTCCTCACCGCGCAAGAGGAAGACGATCAGGAAGAGATCGATCAGGGCACCAGCAGCACAGGCCAGCAAACAATGAGAGCGCTGCTACCCAGAAATCTCACCAGCATCTCGGGGGATATCCCTCTCCCGCTCTACACCTCCGTGGCGGCGCAGCTCCTCAAGCTGGATCTCATGACCACTACCTCCATCGAGGCGGAACAGCACCACGCCCTCCTCCGCTGCTGTACCAGGCTCCAAAACCTTCAGGTATACAGAGTCAGTGATTGATCATAACTCATGTCACGTACGTGCATGCATGGCTATGGCGGCAATGGTTGACGGGAAAACCAGGTGCGGACAGTCATCGGCGATGAAGGCCTGGCCATTGTGGGCGAGTGCTGCAAGGATCTTCGCAAGGCCCGGATCGAGGACCACAACGACGAGGGGACCTCGGTGTCACACACGGGTCTCATGGCCCTGGCTCGCGGCTGCTCCAAGCTCGAGAAGCTGGCCATCTACGTCGCGGACATGTCCAACCAGGCGCTGGCCGCGGTGGGCAGCGGCTGCCCCGACCTCCGCGACTTCCGCCTCATCCTCACCGAGGCCAACGATCTGAGCAGCATGACCGAGCTGCCGCTGGACGCCGGCTTCGACGAGCTCATGCGCGGCTGCCACCGGCTATCGCGCCTGTGCATCTACGTCCGCCCCGGCGCGCTGTCCGACCACGGCCTCGTCCGGATCGGCCACCGCGGCGCAAACCTCAAGGCCTTGCTCCTCGGCTGCTGTGGCGACAGCGATGCCGGCTTCCTGGCCATCGCGCGGGGCTGCAAGCGCCTCCAGCGGCTGGAGATCCGCGACTGCCCCTTCACCGACGATGGGCTGCTGCGCGGCGTGGGATGCATGGAGGACCTCAAGCTCATGTGGATCCAGGGATTCAGGATGGACGACTACGGGAAATTGGACGTGCTGGGCGGGGAGAAGTACCGCAATGTCGAGTGCACGCGCCGGGATCCAATCCAGTGCTTGATCTACCGCTCGCTCGCCGGGCCGAGACTAGATTGCCCCGAGGAGGTGGTGTCGCCGCAGGGAAATGGGATGCTCCGCCACAACTGGCTCACTCCAAGCGGTGGGCTCGTCGTCGGCTAAGTGACTATTCCGTGTGTGTATGATTATTCCAAGGCATATTCGTTTGTTTGTTGGGACGTTGAGGCATATGCCACTAGATTCGCCACCATTACCATGTGGCATACCATAGTCAAGTGGGCCATACCAAGTCGAGTTACGTCGTAGCGCTCCATCCCCACGTGTGATTGGTGGGGCCAGGCAACACGTGTGTCCAGTGGCCAGTGGCCATGTCACGTCATACTTTTTATTTACATATATATGTTGGGTTGCTCATGACATGTGCATGTGACCCGCCCCTATTAAATGCCAACCAGCCACCCCCACGTTGCCTTCCTTGCGTCGCGGGCACGGAATATCCCTTGTGTTCGCGGTCAAGGCAACCGCCACCCACTACGCCCGTCATGCCCGTCACGTATGGGTGTGCATTATTCGAGTGTATGGATGAGAGTATAAATCCCTTCTTTCCATCTATCCATATCCACATTCCCCTCTTGTGAGCGTGATGCCATACGATTGCAAAGGTAGAAGAAGAAGAATACGATACTATCTACAATGTAGCCATCGATGATGCGCACGGCCGGATGCATGCATGGGCACCACCACGGCACGTGCGCATGCGGGCCGCACGGGCGCACGCGCAGCACGTGACGGCCCCATTTAACGGAACCCTAGCGCCGCTAGCCCCACGGAAGCCCTACCGTACGGTAAGAGAGAGGAGAGAGAGTGTGTTCTTCGTCTCTCTCTTCTCTTCACTCCGCGCCCCCGCCATACCCGGCTAGCTTTGGCGTGTTTCTTGGGGGATTTTAGGCGGTGCTTGGTAGCGTGCGCGCTGCTGCTACTGCTGTAAGAGCTCTAGCTCATGGTGCCAGGCTACATTCCTCGGCAGCGCCGCTGCCCAGCCGTCGCGGCGTGATGGCAATGAGAGGTTTTTGGAATCGTTTCTCTTGCGAGCGAGCAATGAGGGCGAGCTAGTTGTGGCGGCAGCTCCAGGTATTGTGTAGCAATGCTTGGCATTTCTCTCGCTTAGCTCGTTTTCCTTCCATCTATCAGATCTGGGAGAATAGTTAAGAGTTTTGCTTCCACTCTCCCCACCACTCGGCCATGACTTCGGGCGCGCGGCTTCCCACTTGGAAGGAGCGGGAGAACAACAAGAAGCGCGAGCGGCGGCGGCGAGCCATCGCTTCCAAGATCTTCTCGGGTCTCCGCCAGTTCGGCAACTACAAGCTCCCCAAGCACTGCGACAACAATGAGGTTCTCAAGGCGCTGTGTGCCGAGGCCGGATGGGTCGTGGAGGAGGATGGAACCACCTATCGCAAGGTATGTGTTCTTCGCTTGCTAGAAGCGAGAGAAAGAGAGAGAGGGCTTCTCTGCCAAGTCTGACTCACAGAGTGGTGGTGCTATGCAGGGTGCCAAGCCCGTGGAGAGAATGGAAGTTTGCGCGTCGGCCCCGGCGAGTCCAAGCCCGACTTCTTCGTACCATGGTGGTGGCAGCAATGGTCACACTCTCACCACCACCACTCCCACCGAGCAAGGCACCACTACCGCGTCCGGCGCCTCCTTGATACCCTGGCTCAAAGGTCTGTCCGGCACCACCACTCCCACAAGCTGCTTCCACGGCGCCTCAAGCGCTCCAGTCACGCCACCGCTGAGCTCTCCCAAAGGAAGCAAGCCTTTCAGCCTTAACGGTGGAGGTGGTGCCATAGCTCCAGCGCCTCTCGTCCACGCTCACCATCCCACGGGTGTCAAGAACCACCAGCAGGCCGAGTGGGACAGAGTCACCATGGCCGAGCACTGGCTCGACTCCACGACCGGGTATGGAAACGCGAGCGGGAGCTGGAGCCCGGTGATCGTCGGACCGGCCATTCCGAGTCCGTCAGCCGCGAGAGCCAACGTTGTTCGTCCCTGCGAAACTCCCGACGGTTGTATGACTCCATGCTCGGACGTTGGTGACTCGGAGCCCAACGTCACGGAGCTCCTCAGCAGATATAGCGGTAACAAGAGCGGGAGGTGGATCAATGGAATGCGAGTGGTGGTGAATCCGAGCTCCGCCGCCGCCGCTGCCGCTGTTAGCGCTGCTCCAAGCAACAACCATCACGCAAACGTGAGCGTCAACTTGACCGGCCACCACAGTCCCGGGATTCTCAGTGGCTTTGGCTCCAACAGCATGGTCCCAACTATCTCTTCGTCCGGGACCGCGACTCCCACCGCTGGAAGGAGCTATGGCCAGCACCAGCACCAGCACCAGCACCACTTGGAGCAGCACCACCATCACTTTGTGGACAGCGGCGGTGGCGGGTGGATGAAACCAGCGGGAGCAACAGCAGCATCTTTGCCGCTCGCTTCGTCTGGATCGGGATTTCCGACAGCTCCAGCGCAACAGCAGGCGCAGGCTCTGGCCAGCCATCACTCTCACGCTCATATGGTGTTCAACGCTGGCGGCGGCTTTCATGAGCGTGACAATAACTTCTACGCCACCAACACTGCCGCCGCCGCTGCTGTTGCTGCTAACACTACCACCCCCAACAACAGTAATGGCGATGTGGATGAGGATCACCAGCAGCAGCAGCAGCAACAGCAATGCTCGCCTTGCTCGTCGAGCGTGTGTGGTGTTGTGGTGGAGACTGGCAAGCGGAAGAGGAGCTTACACGAGCTGGACCTGGAGATGACAAGCTCCATCACCAGGCTACAAGCCATGGCTACTAATGACTCGAATGCTCCAGGGAGGAACGCCACCATCTCCGATCGGCTGCAGCTCACTCTGGCTACTCCTGCGTCTTCCAGCTGACAGGCAAGTTCGCTTCTCATGTTTTCCTTTCCCTGACAAGCTTTGGTGCTTGCTCTTGCAGAACGCTGCTATCTCTTCCTAGTCAACTTCCATAGCTACTTAACCAACGATGGCATCGATATAACTAAAGAAAAACATATCTTGTGTTCCATCGTACCTAGCTACGTCAAGAAACAAACTCCTCTTTCGCTCTTACCACGAGGTATTTTTCATGTTATATGAGTGGAACGAATCTAGGCAGCAGGACAGGCTTTAGCCTGCGTGATCTCCAATATGTGCTGCGCTTGCTCCACGATGGCGTCGAAGGATTTGCCACAGAAGAAAGAAGCGGCCGGCATGAGCAGTGACGCTCCAGGAGCAGCGAACGCGACGGCCAGTCCCAGCGCGACACAAACGGCGGTGAAGCTCCCGGTTTTAGCGAGCTCCGCGGCTATGGCGGCACAGGTAGCACTGTCAACCGTGTAGAGTACCGCGTTGCACTTGTGTGGGAATGCCCGCGACACGGAGCTCGCTTCCTCCCAGCAAACGGGGCCCTGGCCCGCGAATCCCTGCGGACAAGCTTTGTAGCACAGGCCTCCATTCTCTTCCTCGTCGGGCTTGCAAACTAGCGGAGTTCCGGCCCCTCGTCCATACGAATGTTTCGTGAAAGATCTCCGGCAGAAGCATCCGGCGTCCTTGTATCCTGGTTTGCAGCCTCCGCAGCAGCCGAAGACTGTGCAGCAGCATCCTTTACCGTAGGAGCTCCAGCAAACACCGCCCATGTCGCGGGTGTCGCTCGGACACGATCTCCAGCACACCGGCCCGACTCCGGTGTGGTTTGCGGAGCACTGCTTGTAGCACAGCATGCCATTCCGCTCGCTTCCATTGTGGCACGAGCTTACTGGCACTCCGGCTCCTCGCCCTCGAGCTTGAGCGATGCAAGCCTTGCCTGCCCAAGATCTTTTGAGTACTAAGAAGCTTGGCTCTACATTGTAGAAAAGTGTGAAGTATGTATAGATCTTGCGACTTGCTTACCTTGGAGACTGTTGCTTGCTAGGGCTGTGGCTGGAGCTGGAGCTGGAGTGCTCGTGGCCTCCACTTGAACTAAACAAATCAAAACAATGAGTAGAAGAAATCTCTGTGTTGTTTGAGACCACCACGAAGAACACGAAGAGGAACACGAAGTCGAGGACGAGGAGACGCGCTTTGTTATGCAAGACTTTCCCATAAAGCAACTCACTTGTTTGGCTAGATAGCTACGCAATGTAGTGTGGTGGCTCACCTAAAGGCGGTGGAAGGAAAAAGAAGAAGAGATTCTATCCTCCACTTCTCGCCCTCCTTTGGGAAAGGCAGCCACCATCAATGCTTGTGCTCTGGGACTTTGTTGTTGGAAGGAACGGCGTTGAGCGTTTTGGAAGGAAGCCTGCGAGGCACGCGAGGCTTGGCACAGGCCTGGAGAGGTTCCAGCTTCTGGGTGGTGAGATAGACCGTGTCTTCCACAACATTCCTCTTGTCCATATCACCTTGCGGCAAAGTCCACTCGAAGTGCTGGACGAGAGTGGCGATGATCATGGGAACAACGTAAAAAACTTGGGCCATCCCGGCGCAAATCCGTTTGCCTCCGCCAAAGGGCATGAGTCTCATGTCCGTCAATCCCATGTCAAAGCTGCCACCTTCGACTCCTAGAAACCGTGATGGATCCCACGTCTCGGGATTGCTCCAGCGTTTTGGGTCGTGGTGGATTCCAAAGATGTTGACAATCAGCTGGAAAGTTTTACGTTGTGATCGAGCTATGAACAAGAAACCTTTGGCTTTCACTCACCTGGTAGCCAGCCGGAATGGTGTAGCCACCCAGCTCGACTTGCTCGTGTATGTATCTCGGGGGTAAAATTGGAACGGGGCTGTATTTTCTCAGCGTCTCTTTGATGACAGCGTTGAGGAAGGGAAGATTTGGAAGATCGTCTTCGCTCACCATCCGCTCATCTCCCACCACGCGTTTGATCTCGTTGTATAGCTTCTCCTGCAAAAGTTTTGATGTTAGCTTCCCAGTGTATATTGTGATGGTCGATCTTGCTACCTGTAGTTTTGGACCGCTGGCCAGCTCGTAGAGAGCCCACTCGGATGTCACCAGTGTCGTGTCGGAGCTCTCAATGATCGGCTCCCACGCAGCCAGCAACAGCTCGTCCTCACTGTAGTGTGATTCATTGTCGAGAAGAACATCGCAGTAGCACTTGTCTCGCTGCTGCAAAGTAGAAGACACAAATCTCGTGAATATACTAGCGTCTCATAAACAACAGAAACAAACCTGGCTGCGAGAGAGTTGCCTGTGCTGCTCCATCAATGCTTTGGTCACCGCAGACCTCTTGCGCTCCACCTTGTAGATCCCATCCTCAAACTTCCGATTGGGAATCCACTTGAGGCTCGGGAAAAAATCTCTCCAATCGATCTGGACGGCCGCTTTCATCACGTCCTGCACAAGGACGCGGTAAATCTCCCATCTCGTCACCTCTGCTCCAAGCTCTGGAACTCTAACACTCTCGATATCTCGGCCAAAAACCTACGTATCACGAAACTTTAGCTCTTCCTCGAGATGTTTTACACTTGCCTGGTGCATTCCTAAACGGAAGAGAAAGTTGGCAATGCAATCTCTGGCGTTCACCTGACCTGTAGAACCAGGAAACCTCCCGAGCTCATCAAACAGGCCGTCGAGTGCAATTCGCAAGTAATTTTCGCGCTGAACATGCAGAGCTTTCTGAAAGGAAATGTGATTTAGAGAATAAATCAAGCAAAGTAACCTGCGAAGTTTGTCCGAGCAAGTTGTTCACCACCATTCTCTTGAGCATCCTATACCGATCGCCATAGTCACTCATTGCCACGATCTTCCTGTTCCTGGTAAGAATGGTAAGGTTTGATCCCAAATCCCTGTTGGAGATGGAGGAATACTTGGCGACAACAGCCTGCCACCAATGAGTTAGCTTTGCCATGAAAGATGCTGTTTACCACCTCTCTTGCGAGCTCCGGCGAGCTGACAATTACTTGGGATTTCTGGCCGGTCCTGATGGTGTAGATCGGCCCATACTCGTTACTCCAGCTTGTAAGCTTGCGGTGTGGCCTCTCCACCGTCATCTGGAGGAGGTTTCCAACAAACGGCAGCCCTGGCACCTCTGCCACACACGAGCAAACTCTACAGTAATGTTTTGGCTGATCGACAGATGCATGCTCGAACAACTTAGATCATTGAGTGGTTACCTGGCGGTAGATTGTTGCGGCGTCGTTTCGAAGAATGCTTGTGTAAGATGGCGACGGTGATGCAAAGCAGCGCCAGTCCCAGTAGAGCGGCAGTGGCGGCAGGAGGAAGAAAAGACCCTGCACCAAATTCCCCGAAAGCTTGATCCAAGCCGCTGCTTTTCGCCATGTCTTCGAGCTTCCTTGCCGCTGCCTCGGACCACAGGGGCAAGGCCGCTCTTAGAGAAGCCATGCGTCTTGTTCGCAGAAAAAACAAAGAAGAAAAATACTATTCACCCATGGCATGGATAGATGATTTCTCCTTACATTTTGGGCGATGGTGATCTGCTCACTCCCAGAGCTGCGCATCCCCTGTTGTTGTTGCTCGATCCTCCTCCTCCTCGTCCGCTCTTGATAATTGCATGATCGAAGAGGTTACAAGGCGAGCACTTCACAACGTCCATTAGTGGAAGCGATTCTCGATCAATGCGTCCAAGGACGAGCTAGATTCTATGCATTTGTAGGAATAATGTGCTTTTGATTCGCGTCCAAATAAACAAGAACAAAAAGAGTATTCCCTCCGCACAAACAACAAAACCCCATCAACAGAGAGGTTAACGACTAATCGCCTCGGACAACGAGTAAATCACGGACGTTGACATAGCGTTGACCCATAGCACTAAAAAAGTCCATCTTACACCCGCAGAGAGTCAATGCACGCGCCCAGGATGGCAGGATCATTCTTTCTCCTGTTGATCTCCTGATACTTGCATTTATTGTCCTGGCTAGCTATAGATGATAGAGAGGGATTTTGGAGACGATCGAGGCTAGAGAGAAAAAAAGATGTGTCACTGTTTTTTTCAATTGGCTGGTACAAAATCCAGGATTCTTTCGTGTGTAGATCTCTGTAGTATCATCACTTCCAAGGCAGCGATGCTATACGTAGCACTGCCGACTGTCAACTTCTGTGAACTCGCTCGGAGGTAGCTCCAGTGAACCAAGTTTAATCTTGATGGGATTGTAACGCTTGCTCGAGTGAGAGCCGGATTTCCATAACTCATCCCTGGAGTCGCGACTAAGTGTCGAGGCACGACCACTGCATGGGTCCCTTGTCCTTGACATTCCGGTGGCGGCAATCGCCAAAGCTTGCTCCATCGTCTTGTTCCTCCGCCAAGGCCGATATGTGGTAGCGAGCTTCGTTCCAAGGCCCGGCGTCCGAGTACTCGCAGCCTTGCGGGCATCGGCAGCTGCCACCCAAGAACTCGGGCAAGTTTTGCTTGTCCACCAGCTCCAGCAGCTTGGGAGCGAAGTTGCTGCCATGGACCTCGATCTTCTTCTGCGTGCGCTTGTCCAGCCACGGCTTTATCACCGTCCAGATGGCCTTGAACGCCATGGGAGCGTTGACGATGAACATCTTGCCCAGGAACTCGGGGTAGTAGTCCTGGTCCACTTTGGAGATGTTCTGGATGAAATGCCGGACTTGCTTGCTCATGTGTTTCATCGTCTGCCAGATCAAAAGCGTTGTTTGCTGAGTGAGCAAGCGATCGATAGACCACCTAGATCCTGGCTAGATCCTCTAGAATGGAAAGAAACACTCACCACTCCTTTCAAGTCGAGGATGGCCAGCGACTGTGATATCGTCTTGCCGGCCTTGCGTGAGCACGCCGGGAACTTCCACTCGATGAGAATCTCCCACTCTTGGATGTGCTCCATCATCATCCTGTCCATGGTGGTGATCTTCATCAGCTCGTCCACCTGGAGCTGCCCCAGTTTCTCGATGTACAGAGGTCGCCCCAGCTTGTCAGTCTTGTGATGGAAATGTGGGTACAAATTTTTCACCAGATTCCTCTCCGGGAAATCGAATGTCTGGACCGAGCAAGCAGATCCAACGAATCCAAGAACACAACGAAAAAAAAAAGAGTAAGAACACACCGGAAAAAAAAAAATGTTTTTGGAGTACTTACCTCTCGAATGGTGTCGGCCCCGACTTGCATGCGCCAGTCCAGCATTGCCTCGTACATGGCCTTGGCTTTGGCGACATCGAAAGATCGAGCTCGCAGGAAGCGCAAGAGATCGCAGTCAGTGTCGCGCTTGCGCACCAGATTGTGCTCCACCAGCAGCGATCTAAACCTGTTAAGCGCCTCCTCCTGCGAGAGCGTGAGATCCTGAGGCCCTCCGCCCGTTCTAGCAAGCCGCTCCTCACCCGAGCGATCCAGTATGTCGTCCACGCGCGACGAGCAAGGGCAGAGCTTGGAAATCTGATCTGCCGCTATGGACGCCATCCCCGAGAAGCAAAAGAAAGGAAGGGAGGAGGAGCGCAATCTAGTAGCAGCCCACCGCCCACCCAGTGTAATTCACATCCATTCGCTCCTTCAAACCTGTGAGCTTAGCTCCAATTCGCAGCGCGCTCGAGTTAAAGAAGTCCCCACACGCACGAATCTCCTCGCTCGATCGGCGGCGGCGCAGTGAGAGGGCAATGCCGGATCTGGGGCGATCGATCGCTTGCGCCTGCGCTTGCGTGGGCAGAGAGAAAGGGAGAAGGAAGAGAAGAAGCCCGCCCCTCCGCTGCCGCCCCTCTTCTTCTCTCACCTTTCTTTGCCCTGTGCGATGGTGCCCTCCTCTCTCTCTTTCCCTGTCGCACGCAAGCAATTACCCTGACGCGAAAGATTTATGGGTAAAAAAGGGAGTAAAATCGCCTCTGTTTGCCAGACGGACACCAAATAGAGCGATTCCGTCATCATCCATGGCCACGCTGGCGCCACGTGGATTATGCCCCATTAACTAGGAATATCCACTGGCTGCTGTGAAGATAGTCAAAGTGGGCAACTTGGATAGCTCGTTCGGTGTGTCTGATCACTCTGCAACGTAGTTCCACTTCTCCCGTGTGCCAAAGATGTTTCCGTTCTGGGCATAAACTTGGATTATTCCAAGCACCTCATGTGCTTTCTCCATGTTTCTTTGACCTGCGAAAGCCGCCAACATTGTCGTCTGGGCCAAAAACTTCGTCGCAGAAGGCATGGTGTCAAATGCCACATGAATGACCACCAAGGCATTTGCTGCTATCAGCGAATGACTTCAACGATGGCATCAACTTTAACGCCTCCCTGACCATGCACGATTGTCCAGTCAGAAAAAAAAATCTCCCAGAACAAAATGTTCCAGGAGATACCACCCCAAGTGGGGGCATCTTGTGAAATGAGAAATTAGCAACCCGAGATTGTCTTGGAGCATGATGCAAAGTGTGTCTTCGACAAGATGTTGCTTTGGAGGAACGGGGAATGGGACATCATCTCGTATGCTTACACGACTCGGGGCAGGGTAGCCGAAACAAGCAGAGTTCTTATTACAATTCCCGAGCACATTCTCATGCGTGGAACGCAAAGCTTGAAATTTATACATAAAAATCCTCGATGCCTCATTACGTCGTTCATGCATGAAACTGCATTTAGTGAATCGTTACAAATATTCCCTAGAACTTCGCCAGCTCGAGGAGCCAAGTGCGTGAGAACGGAGAGGCTTGGAAACACTATCCTCAGGTACCTGAGTTCCTCGGCAATGAAGGCGACGGTGGGTTGAATTTGCTTCATAAGCCGCTGGTAAATGCCATATCGGGCTAAAACTAAAGTTTTACCTTTGACGATGTCCAGGAGCAGCTGCAACAAGGCAAAGGACAGACTGCTACAAACCACGTACACCACCGTCTCGTGGGGAGCCATGCTACGGAATGTAAAAGGACTAAGCACAACAAGGTTCCTTGCTCTGGGGCTGAGGTGGTGGGGCGTTGCAGTCATTGATACGTGGACCTCGTGGATGAAGCTCTTGCGAATGCGAAAGCAGCCTTTCTCATGCGGAAAGGCAAGATGGACCAAGTGGCACAGAGAAGCAAAGAAGACCTATGCAACCATGGAGGATCATGCGAATTCCAATAGTCTCCGAGTTCAATGCTGAACTTGTCCGGGCAGAGAAGAAAATCCAGACTGCTAAGTGAACAACCAACGATGTTGGCTGTGCTTCTCTCCGGCCTCATGATCATGAGATGCCTTTACGGGAATCGAGTTCTAGACCGAGGACGGTGTCAAAGTTCTCGTAAAGTCACGCGACGCGGAGGCAGACAGGCAAGAACCCAGCGCTACTTTACTTGGGGTGCTAACTTCTGTTAGTTTCAAAATGCCCAAAAAGAGAAACTAAAGCAGCTATTTGTAGTGAGCCCGAGAAGATCGCTTCGCTGCCGTGGCTTAGAGAGGCAAGTCGATCATGGTGGAGAACTCAATAGGTTCTACAAACATGATGTGCATGCAACTCATCGAATGCTACTGAGGCCACCGGGTTTCATGTCGCTGCCACATTTCTTGTCGGCCGATCCAAACACCCTCCAGAAGCGCAGCGTCTCGTCCGCGGCCACAGATGCAACCGTTGTTTCCTCGGGGCTCTACATGCAAAACAGGAAAAGCCACTGGCAAAAGCTGGAGAAGAAGAAAACAATTTGTGAATTGTTTGGTGATAAACCTGTGCCAAATGGATCACTCGAGCAGTATGGCCCTGGAGCTCGGCAATCCTGATCATCGACGGATACTTCCACACACACAGCTGGTTGAGGCTGTAGCCATGGCTGCTGAGAATCTCCTTTTGATGCTGGCTCCACTGTAGAGCACACACCTGCATGAAAAAATCGAGAGCTTAGTGAAGGAAAGATTGAGAGGAGAAAAGATGGTGGAGAGAGAAGATCACCTGGGACAAGGTATTGATGCTGTTGAGACACGTCCTGGTGATGCATCAATCCACAGTTCCACCACCCAAGGCCAGCAAGCACGACTGAAACAGGCACCAGGCAAGTGCCTTGACAGCAGCTTGATGGCAGTTGGACCGGAACATACAGCTGGAGATATCCTGTGTCCCAGAAGAGATGGTGTGGCATGTAAGTATGCCTAGATGGTAGTAGTTTTTATGGATATATACCCATCTATATACACTTGATATACACAAAAAATTTCTTTCTTATGTTGTTCTTTTATTGTATCGGAGCAATTGGCTCTTTGATCCTAGGGATGGCATTTGTTGGCCAAGAGGCCAATGAGGAGGAGGAGGATGAACCTCTTGATTGCAATCCTTTTGGCAATATTGGAGGCTTTTGTTGGATGCATTAAATGCTTAAGGCATTGCATCAAAGCACCAGATTATGAAAAGGTGTTGAGTAACAAATAGCAGCAAGTAGAGTATAAAGTTAATGGGAGATTGAAAGATTTCAACAACCTAGATTAATTAAGATTTATAAATATTACATAACAATTCTTTGCAGAAATATCTAACAATTGGGAAGAATATTTATAGAGATTCAAATGCCTAGTAGCAGCAGAAGTGAGAGTTTGGAAATTCACAGCCAATACCATGTGTTAGTGGCAAGATTAAAGCTATAACAATAAGCAGAAATGTGTGCAAGTAAGGCTAAGACCAAGAACCAAGTTTTGGGTAGTTGATTGATTATATAGAAATTAACAACTAATCCAAGCCTGAATCTAAGCTTAAATCATGCCTAGCTAATTTAAGTTGATAGTTGATGAGAAAAGAATACAAAAAATTCTACATGTGTGTATGCATTTCTCTTGTGTGTGTTATGAATTCCACTTTCTAACAAAGTTGATAATTATATATGAGGCTAGAGAATTTGTAGTTTTAATAGTTTACACTAGTCAACTGAGTGCACTTCGTGTTCTTAAATGCTACTTTGGTCTGTGAATTTCACTTTGAACTTCAATTTTATTTTTAAAAAATTGCAGGTTTGTAAGAATTAACATAATGGTATCATAAAAAAATTTATATAATATGTTTTACATGTTTAGTCAGATACCGACATTGATTTGATAAAATAAATAAAATAAAATTATTTTAATATTAATAAAAAAATTTAATTACTTTTTAGTACATAATTAATTTTTATCAGTTAGATATGTGATTTTTTAATTCAGCAGTTTAAATGATATTTTTGAATTCAAAAGATTTCTACTAATTTCATCACCTCTAAAAATGCCTCTAAATCTAAAAAATTAATTAAAACCAAGGAAGGTCTAAACTTTCACAAACTTGAAATATAAATTTTCTCTTTTTCACAATATCATTGTTAAATGCTTGTCTTTAATAATATTCCAAGTTGACTCTATTATATCTAACCAAGATACATAAAAAATACCTGTCTCCCATTTAATCCTTGTAAAGGATAAAAAAACATCTTTTCTATCATTATTATTTTTTTATTGTATAATTTTTAAAGATTCTAAATGGTTCAAAAAGTCTTAGTTATTGTTAAATCTGTATTGTTGTTGAATTTGGGTAGTATTTAAATAAATTTTTATTTTGATGAAAAATAAATTAGTAGCTATAAAGCATATAGATTTTAGGCAGTTGAAGAAGCACTAAAAACAAATAACAACAAGTAATTTCAACAATTTATATTAAAAATTAAGTTAAGATTTTGAATAGTGATTTTTTTCATGTAATTAAGAAGGATGATTAAGTGTTTAGTAGTAGTAGAAGTAGTAGTAAAAAATAAATTTCCAACTTTATTTCTCTTTCTTACTAATAATTAATTATTGTACCTTTAGTTTTTTCTATCATTATTCACACCCAGAATTAAGGAGTCAATTTCTCTAATACCATGAATGTAATGGAGAAATATGCACACTATGAGGAAGAACTTTCTATATATCAATTGTATATAGATGTAATAAATTTGATATTATGTAATAATGTTTTTTGCATTCCAACTTATTTCATTTTGTCTTACTCCAATCTCTTTACACTTTTGGATCTTCTTTTCTTTATTCTATCCTTGACCAAACACTTTACAAAAAGAACACCCCATGCAAAGATCTAAGAAATAATTTAACCCATTATATGTGCACATGTAGCTAATGTGGTTTTTCTCATTCCTCTTCCATTCCGATCCTCAATCCTTTCTTGCACATATTTTTTCTTATTATTATAACTTCAATCTTGTTACTATATTAGGTTCCTACTTCTACTACTACTAAGCAATTAATCATCCTTCCCAAATACATGCAAAACTTTACTATACAAAATCTTCCTTATTAAAGGGTATGTGCATGCCCATTGACCACAGTAACTTACTTTCTATATTCTTAATGGTAATAACTTTAACCTCTTAATGTCTTTCTGAGAGTGTTTTGTGTCATTTGCCTTCTAAGATATAAATTGCAATCACCATTTGGAACACTTTGGTGCTGAGTGGTGTTCTATAACAAACCCCTGAGTAATAAAATAATGTTTAATTATCTATCTTTTTTATTATAATAAGGCAAATATGGTCATATATCAATGTGTCATAATAATGTAAAAAACATACTAGGACAATGTCAAATATCTTCAAATAGCTTATTTACCTCTTTATTATCATCAATGTCCCTTTTAGGAGCACAAATATGAGTGAAATACCACCACCTTCAAATACCACCACCTTACTATTACAAATCTCCATACAAGTATGAGTATGAATAATAATAGAAATAATAATTGTGTGATAATTGTTTTTCTTAATGTGGGCATAATTACATGCCACATCATCTCTATCTCTCACACCAGATGTGGAGTAGATTATCGTTCCTGCCGCTGGCCAGCTGTTGCCACATGGTGACCACTTCAAGCCGCACACCTCTTGACAGTGTCCTGTGAGAACTGGCGCCTTGCAAAGCTAATCGTTCCATCATCGGAAGCAAGCCAAGGTTTTACCGTCGTGGTCGCAGCTTTTGGATGATCCATTCCAAGCCAGAGACGTGACACGTGATGACTGCTAAAGGTTCGAATCTACATGTTCCAAGAAAGAAAAGCTTGCATGAGGAAGTTGAGATCACAAACCTGGCTTCTGCTGGTGGCATGGATGCGTGCGCTGCTCAGTCCCACTGCAATCAAGCTTTCATTGTCGGACCATGCGTGTCATGCTCCTCGCATTTGCTAAGTTGGAAGCTCTAGCCAGTGTCGGCGTCCCACAGGTAGACGGCAGGCCCCAGAGCGACGGCGACTGTGTTGTTGCAACTCCAGTCTAGTAAGTTGAGGTAGTAGTCGTCCACGCTCTCAGGGGCATCTCTCAGGAGTCTTGTGTCACGGTTCCAAGGAAGAACACTCTACAGAATTGATTGACAATGTATGTGAGACAAATCGGGATCAAAGCGCACCGCGCTAGCGGACAGAACAGGAAAACCCTAATGGACACGTGGCGAGGTGTGTCGTGTAACACTCCCCCCCAAACCGAAGCCACTCACCAAACCAAATCTGTCACGTAGGAGCTGAAACTGGTGTGGCCCCAACGGCTTAGTGAGAAGATCGGCTGGCATATCCTGTGTCCCGAGATGTTGGACGGCGAGGGTGCCACCGTCAACCAACTCACGCACATAGTGAAATTGGACTTCAATGTGCTTCGAGCGGGCATGGTGGACGGGGTTCTTGGACATGGCAATGCTGCTTCGGTTGTCACACCAAGAAGTAGTGGGGCCAGCTTGTGCACATCCCAGCTCAGCAAGTAACCCTCGAGCCCAGACCACATCCCTGCTACCAGTAGTGAGTGCGATGTACTCCGCTTCTGCACTAGAAAGGGCCACCACAGATTGTCGCTTGGAGGCCCACGTGATGGCACCTCCTGAGAAGGAAAGGCAAATGCCAGAAGTCGAGCGATGACCTTTGTTGTTGGCAAAACTAGCATCTGTGTAGCATGCTAATGATGCATCACCCCCTGAATAAGCAATGCCATAGTCCATAGTGCCCCGGAGGTATCTCACGATACGCTTGGCAGCTTGCCAATGTATGGTGGTTGGTGATGTGTTGTACTGACTCAAGGCAATAGTCGCATATGTGATGTCGGGGCGAGTCATCAGGGCCAAATATGTGAGGCAACCAATGAGATGCCGATAGGGAGTCCCAGTGGGTAGAGGCTCACCAGACTGCTCAACTGTGAGGTTGATAGCACCAACGACCATCGGGGTCTTGACGGGGTGGCAATCACGCATACCAAACCGATCCAGCAAGACTTCGACTTTACGTCGTTGGCTAAGCATGTAGCCACCAGAATCAGGATCACGTGTGACTTCAAAGCCAAGAAAGTAGGAGACTCTGCCAAGGTCCTTCATCTGGAATTGCTGGCTGAGAGCATCTTTCAGAGCAGCAATGGCATCGTTGTCATCACCCATGATGAGCAAATCATCAACGTAGAGGGCCACAATAACCATGCGCTCAGCATGACCATTGACATACACATTGTGATCAGCATGACAGCGACGAAAGCCTTGAGCACGTAGGGTGGCATCAAATTTTTGATACCAAATACGAGAGCTCTGTTTTAAGCCATACAAAGCTTTCCGCAATTGCCATATAGGGCCACCAGGGGCAACATCGTCCTCAAAACCAGGAGGTATATGCATATAGATGTCCTCTTGCAAATCCCCATTCAGAAATGCAGTTTTGACATCCATATGGTGGACTTGCCATTTGCGAGCAGCTGCAAGGGCAAAAAGAGTACGGAGGCTGGCCATTTTTACAACCGGTGAGAATGTTTCATCGTAGTCAAGGCCATGGACTTGGCGAAAACCACGAACAACCAACCGTGCCTTATAACGTACAACCTGGCCATCTTTCCCATACTTTTTGGAAAAAATCCATTTTGGATCCAAAACACGTCGTCCCGGTGGCGCTGAATCAACTGGAACATAAGTTCCGTTAGCCCGAATGGAAGAAACTTCTTCCGCAATAGCTTCCATCCAAGATGAAGCCTCAGGTCCTGAGATAGCCTCATCATAGGTCATGGGGATGCCGATGTCAATAAGGCCACAAAAGTCATCAAGCTCTGCAGCATCTGCTTCAGCATTTTCCCGGACTTTTAACGAGGGCCGACGTTCCCGGGGGTGATCAAGAACTGGCATCGGATCAGGCATGCCACGACGTCGACAAGGTGGTGGAGGTGTCGGAGGCGTCGGAGGCCTATCCTCAACTAGAGGAGCATCAGCTGGTTCAAGCATGTCCAGAAGTGGAGGATTCCCCAATGGAATCTCTGGTGGCAACTCATAAATAGGATCTTGAGGCGGAGGCAAGAGTGGACCATCTCCCATAAGTGGGATCAAAGGAACAAGTCAAGTCTCAGCAATAAAAGAAGGATCTTGAAGAGCCTCTGTACGCATGGGAAAGTCGTCTTCATTGAACATGACATCTGTGCTTACAATAGCCTTGTGAGAGGCAAGATCCCACAACTTGTAAGCTTTTCTCCCGATAGTGTCGTCCTGTGCATATCCCACGAAGATGAATTTTTTACTCTTGGGATCTAGCTTTTTCCGAAGTTGATCAGGGGTATGTGCGTATGCTGCACAACTGAAGACCCGAAAGTGGGACACATCAGGAGTAGAACCTGTCCAAAATGCCTCAGGGGTTTTTCCATCCAAAGCAGCCGTGGCAAGGCGATTTTGTACATGCATTGCTGTGGCTATGGCCTCTTGCCAAAACATCTTGTCAAGATGTGCATCAGCTAACAAAGCACGAGCAGCATTGACAAGAGTACGATTCTTCCTTTCTGCAACACCATTTTGCTGGGGGGTGTAGCGGGCTGTAGCTTGCAGTCGTATGCCTACATCACGACAGATGCCCCGAAGCTCATTGTTGAGGTATTCGCCACCACCATCAACTCGAAGAGCTTTTATCTTTCGACCAAGGAGGTTTTCAACGTATGCCTTGTACGTTTGAAAGGCAGCAACTGCATCACTCTTACGTATCAAGAAGTGGATGCATGTTCGACGGCTATAGTCATCAATGAATGTGATGAAATATCTTGCGCCATCGTGACTTGGCACGTCCATGGGGCCGCAAAGATCAGAATGGACTAAGTCCAGAAGTCCAAGTGCTCGATGCTTACTCGGTGAGAAGTTCCGGCGGTGATGCTTGCCTAAAACACAAGCTTCACAAAATGTAGATGGGATACGTCGGAAATCCAATCCAGTAACGATATCTTGGGATTTCATCCGTTGAAGAGATTGGTAATGAACATGACCGAGTCTTTTATGCCAAAGCTCCGCACGAGAATCTGCCTCCACAGTCTGAAAGGCTTGAACTGGGTCGACAGCAGTAATCTCATACAAGTCCCCAATGCGTGACCCACGAAGCAACTGTGTACCAAGCATATGAAAGTCGCTAGAGTCAACTAAAGAGACTCCCTTTGCATCAAAGACTACCACCGCATTTTGATCACATAGCTTGGCGACGGACATTAAGTTTCGTCGCAAGGTGGAAACATGCATGGCACCATCAAAGGCCATGGTCCTCCCATGATCGAGTGAGAGCCGGAATTGCCCGATGCCGTCCACCGGGATGGTGGTATTGTCACCTAAATGAACACCACGTTTTCCAATGCTCGGCTGATAACACTCAAAAAGACTCTTCTTATTGCTCATAAGATTAGTACAACCAGAGTCTAAGAGCCACCGGCTTGGTGCGGCAATTGCCTCTGCGTTGTAGAGCTCCTCAACAGCCTCATTTGCAGTAGCAATTCCATCACGCTCAAGCAAATTAGCTTTCGCCAACGTAGCTAGTCGCTTGACAGGCTTGGGAGCAGGGCAATCTCGAGCCCAATGGCCCATCGCCAAGAAGCGAGCACACTGATTCTTAGCAAGTCTGGGCTTGGCACGCCCAGATGCCACGGAATTTTGCCCTTTCTGGGCATTTGCAGCTGCATGCGGTTTTGCCACCTGGGCATCACCAGAAGCCTGCGAAGCATACATAGCCTGTGGCATTTCAGCTCTCTCGCTTCGCATGGCCTCAATGTTGCGAAGACTCCTCACGGCATCTGCCCAAGTCATCCCTGGTTGGAGAAGCAGGCTCTCAACTGCATTCTTCCAGCTCGCTGGCAAGGACCTGTAGAGCCGCAGCCTCTGCTGTTCATCCGTGAGACAGTGCTTCGCCCCAGCAGCTGCAAGTTGTGTGAAGAAACCCTGGAGCTTGGCAGTGTGAGTCTGGATACTGCCATTTTCCTCTAGCCTCAAGGAATCCATTTGTGAATGGATGTTAAAGACATCCATTTCACTCTTGGTGCCATAAGTGTCACTCAGCCACTTCCAAAGCTCTGCCGCAGTGGACTTTGGAATCGATGGGGTAGCAAAGAGAACATTTGAGGACAAGCACATTGCAATACTCCCTTTAGCCTTGGAATCCCGAAGGTTCCAATCACGCACCTCAGCAGCGCTAGAGCCTGGAGCCGGTGATGACTCTGTCCCATCTACAATCCCCAACAAACCATGAAACAAGAGATAGGATTCAAGATGGATCTTGAATCCCTCAAACCCTTCTCCATCAAACTCGCGGATGGATGGCTTTCCTTCCATAGCGCTATCCCAGCTCCGATACCATGAGACAAATCGGGATCAAAGCGCACCGCGCTAGCGGACAGAACAGGAAAACCCTAATGGACACGTGGCGAGGTGTGTCGTGTAACAGTATGTACCTGGTGTGGTTTGTTGGAAGAAGGCAAGATGTCCAACTCGGTGTCGAGACAATGGTGGATGTTCAACGAGGGGCTTTTGTGAAGGCCAGGATCTTGGGGCTCCCTGTCTCGCAGCTTAGAAGATTCTCGGCCAGGATGATCTTCCTGGCAAGGAAACGTTAGGCTACAGGACTCTTTACCTTAACAGGCGATGCAACCTCGGATGGAGTGTGGCTGCTTTCGTGGAGCAGATTAAAATGCGCTAGATCCTGTGGCACACTTTGAATATCCTAGTCCACCGGAAAAAATTAAAATGCATTGAAAAGGTGAACAAGGATCTCAACACTTCTAATTCACATGATGCTTGAGGGGATTGGGATGTACTAGATGTTCCATGACCATGCTCTAAGTTGGTGGATTGAGCTCCCCACGAAAATTCCTCTGTTGCTCACCTCTTGATGGAGAGGCTCTCATTGCTCATCGTTCAAGTTATTGACTGTACAACCTTGACATTGGACTAGCAGACCAAGAGCATAAGGTGATCCTATATGAAGATGTGAGTTTTCATGCTTGAGGCATCCATGACCAGCACAAGCTGGAGTTGTGGCAGTTCTAGTTTTTTAGTTGCACGGTGGTGTATCTTCTACACCTCAAATCTGAAGTGTTACAACATTTCTCAGGTTCAAAGCTGTAGGCAAGAGGGCAGCACTTGAAACTACTCAGGTGTGACGGAGGTGGTGAGTACACATAAGGTGAATTCAATCGAGTTTGCCAAGAGGCTGAAGAATTCACAGCTGCTTATTCTCCCCAGCAAAACGGTTGCGTTGAGAGGAAGAATCACACTCTGGTGGAAAGTACACGAGCTATGCTACAGGTTAGTGGCCCAGTTGACGGACATTGGATGGAAGCCCTTGTTTCACACTTGCGCATGAAGCTTGGGCCACATGAAGAAAGCTTGATGCTAAGAGCGTTGAGTGTAAATTCTTGGGTTACAGGCTGCTTGGCGTCTCCAAATTCATGCTGCCTGGCATCTCCGGAATCCTGCTACACACATAGTGATTATCAGCAGGTGAACTTTAACAAGCTTGTCTCACAGCCTACCTCCTCCAGAAACTGTGGGAGCTTCTTCATCTTTGAGACATCCTCCTGAGGATCTTTGAGTGGGCTCAATCTCCATCTCAGTGACACCAGTGGTGAATGTCCCCTGGATCTCGTTCCTCCAGATTTGACAGTCCGTGCCAGACAATCGCCTCTACTATTAGAAACTTCTGATGGTGCCCCTCTTATGCTCAAGCCATGGATTCTCCAGGAGCTAAATTCTAGCTTGCTGCAATGGAGAATGAGATGCATTCGCATTCGCAGAGGAAGAATGGCACGTGTTGGTTTCTTGCATTCCAAGGCATGCATAAGGCTGACTTTCATGGATTCTTCATGCCTTCTCAAGTTTGCTGGTGCGGGTGACTAGGACATAGAGCAGTTATATGTCACTACTGCTTATCTCTATGGAGAATTGGAAGAGGAAATTTACATGCAGCAGCCAGATGGATTTGCCAAACTAGGAAAAGAGAGTCGCAGCAATCTTTACATCCAGTTCTGCGCACCGGATTTCACCATCCTTGGCCTCTATGTTAATGACAGTCTGGTCACTGCCATGTGAAGAAGAACCTGTCGACCCAGTTCGGAATGAAGGCACTTGTGAGATATTTTCTTGGCATGATGGAGCTGATTGGTGACTGTGCACAAGGAATTATCTATGTCCATCAACATTGACATTCTCTGTCAAACTCTCATCCAGTCTATCGGGAGCTTGCTATATCGCCTGCTTGTGGTACCAGGGCGGGCAACTTGGCTTTAGTGACGCTGACTGGGCAGGGATACCCACTTCCCATCTCATTCCAAAAAGTTAGCCACACATTGTGGACTCCATGTCCCTTACCACTATGAGCCCAATTTCCGTATGAGTCTCTAGGGGGAGTATTTGGCTGCCTCTCATGCAGCCAAAAAACGAACGTTTGGCTCAGAGCCTTACTTGCAGAGATTGGCCTCCCTCAGCAAGGTCCAACGAGGCTGTGGCGTGACAACCAGCTCAACCCTCGCTACCATTGCCACACCAAGATCATCACTTGATTCTTGAGATGGCATACTGCACGGCCGATATCTTAGGTATGATTACTCCTTTGGCATAGGAGGCTGTAATAACTCGACTAAATATTTCCAAAGGGTGCTGCTAAATTACAACCTTGTATGGATCTTCAGGAAGCCTAACTAGGCCGCCTTGGTCCTGTACCTGAAAGGAACATACTTAAAGCATCCGTCTCGAGCTCTTAGCGAATCTCACCTGCTGAATAAGAAGCTCAAGCAATGGAATTGACGAAAGTGCCTTCATGGAGCCAATCATAATAAGCTTTTTCTGCAGTTGAACATCAGCTGAGTGGATAGATGTAAGCGCCGGTTTACCTTGGCTCTGGTTATTGCAACATTGATTCGATGCCAGTCTGTTAGAAGGGATCCTAAAACTCGATGATCTTCGGATAGCGCAAACGATACTAGAATGCAATCCTTGTCTTTTCCCTGACAAACAGATGTTACGTCTCATGGAACATAGGAAACCAACCTGGTATTTGTCGATAGTATGGACTTCGACGTCCGCGAGGCCTGCACCATTGTCACTTATCCGTTGCCTGATGTAATCTACCTGGCCTTTGTAAGGGCTGATCACCCCCACGGAGCGTGTATCCACTCCACCTTTCTTTAAATTATGGAGTATCTGGGAGCGAACTCTGGGTCTCAGAAAAGAATGAGGAAACCGATACTCACATCAATCAATACAGAACACTCGACAGAGTTGTGCTTTGCGTGACCATGATGCCTATCTTGTGAGCTAATATTGTCTGCATTTATCCGAAATCTGTAACCCGACAAAACTAATCAAAGTGAAACATTACCTACGTCCAGGAAAAGTACACTTAGCGCGCAATCTAAAACCTGCAGAGCATACTTTAGTAAAATCGTGTCTTAGGAGTACCAGACTCATTTACCTGTTGAGTCCATGGAGGTAATCCCTTTGAAATATCTACATAAAGCCGAGCGTTGGCGACTTCGGTTGATCCACATCTCAAACGATTGCCATAAATTAAAACATTCGAAAGGTTCATTATGGCTGAGCACATACGATACTGCAAAACACGCAGCTAATATCCAGCTAACAGCAGAAAATTTACCTGGAATTCAAGAGCCGCAACAGCAAATGGGTGCGCTTCGGAAAGCTTGCGAAAGAGGCTGATAGCCATTCCCTTTTCTCTAGCCTCCGCACTCTGCAATGCATGTGTGATGTCACTACAGCAAAAGACTAATTTAGCACCTGAACAAGAGGAGGGAGCTGATAGTGATCACCAACAAGAACGAAGGCTCGTGCATACCGCAGCGGTCCTAAACAAACCTGGATACACCAGCTTCAGTGATAGTACACTGTCACAAACACTCACAGGTAAAGTAATCTGTCCAGCCTCGTCAACGATGCAGACGTCGAACTTCCGTCTGGAAAATAAAGCGTGCGTTATGCCAAGGCAAGTCGTTCCAACTACTCGAGCTTGACTTATTTTCAAACTCAGCTCGTCGACAGATGTCACGTTTGTCCCTATGGCATGTTGAACAAGCTCGGGATGAATCGTTTCTGGCCTACCCACACGAACGAAGTCTACGCCCTGCAACACCACGTGCTTGAGGAAAAAAACGACAATATTCATCACACCTGGGACTTCAGTTTCAAAAGTATGTTGTCAATAGCAGAGTTCGTGTACGACGCCAACAAAATAGACAAGCCTCTTAAGAGCAGAGCCCGTACCGCATAGACGATTGTTGAGGTCTTTCCTGTGCCAGGCATTCCCAGTATTAGACAGTAGTCTCTGGCTGAGATTATCTGCATGAAACATTCCAGTGAGTACACTTGGGGTGAACATATAAAACCAAGCTTACCTTCCCGATAGCACTGCGCTGGTCTTTGTTCAGATTTGTTAGTGTATTAACATAAGTTGAAGCAGGGTCTTGGCTAACTCTTAAAAAATTGTCGAACACCGGTGCCTGGTCGAGAACGTCCACACAGAACATCTAAAATCGTAAATGCTTACCTCAAGATCGACAATAAGTTCGCGGGAACGCCTAGCCCCATCTCTCACAAAAAGTTGTAACACATTATATCTTCGAAGGACAAGTTAGAGCAACAAAATTTTACAGATGGCTTACCTCATAACAGCAAAAGAGGAACTACTATCATCCCTATCTAGTCGCCACACTTCATGAAATATTCTATTTGCCTTGGTAGTTCCAGGCAACCTTAGCGCACGAGATACGGAGACCTGGAAACAATGTAAGTCATAATCAGAGAAGACAAGCAAGCGTTACCATAACGAAGTCAGGGTTGATACTTCTGACAATACCTCCGGCAAGTGCGAAAAAACCACTTTCCGTGCTCAACAACTGCGGAAAACATCATAAAGGGCAAAAGAACAACCAAAGCACATACCACGTAATCTCCTAATGTGAATATTTGTTCCTGGTTACCCTTTTGTAGATTACTCGATGATGCTGCCTTTTGAAAACGATAAATAACGCTTCCAGGCCTTTCCTTGTCATCATTGAAGGATGTTATGACCATTGACGAAAGACATCGATTACGTTCTTCCCGCTGACCACCGCAAGGTCTCCATATTTCGCTTTGAGTGGACTGAGATAACAAGCAGAATTGAGACCGAAGAAAACGCCATAACGTACTTACAAAATGCAATTGAGCTTCCAAATCAATCAAATGTTCCCAATGCTGAAGAAATTTCCCATGCTTGTGATTTAGGTGGGCAGTGAATGCATCAAAAACTTCCCCGAGACCACTGGACTCTCCCGTTCCACCGTCTTGCACCTGGAGCTCATTGTCAGGGTCTCGAAAACATCGACATTTGTGAGCACACACCTTATGGTACATAGTGCACACGTCAAGGAGCGGGCATCCACGGCACATGTGCGAGCTCTGCATAGAATCGGTTACTTTTTGGTGGAAGAAAGAAACATCTAACCTGCAACATTGGCGGTAAAGCCTGAGTTGACAAAGCACGAAGCAGATGAGATGCATGCTCGTTCCGCCGCATCAAAAGACCTGTAACGTCCGCACGTTGAGCCTGAATGCCCTGTTTTGAACTTGATCAGATTAGACACTACATGAATCATCGAAATACCAGAGTCTGTTTGGTATGCAGGTAATACAGCATTCCTTGATTCACGTCTTGGGAATACCTGCAAGAAACTATAAAAGAGTATTTTTAAAGAAAAGCAACGCACCTGTCGGACATCAAAAGCGTGTATAAAATAACCTGGGCACGATGCTCTACTCCAGCCTGTCAAAATTGTTCAAGCTTTACGCTTCAAAGCCGAATTCTAGTGTTCATATTGACCTGACCAGTTGTTGCTCTCCCCGTTTTGAACTCAAGGGGCATGTGTTCCTCGTCGACTCTTACCGATGCATCGATCATTCCTTTCAGCCCGTACTTCGGCGACAAGATCATCTCCTCAATATCTACAACCTGAAAAGAGTGAAAGCGTGATTCATACAGCTTAAAGTTTTTGGTGCAGTACCTCTGTAATGGCGACACGGCGTTCACCAGTCCCCATACCAAAGTCAATATTAGCTTCAGATGATTCCTGAAGGGAAAATGAGTCAAAGCACAGCTGGACTCAGGTTACCTTGGGGTTTCTGTAGGTTTGCAGCCAGTCCAATAGTGGAGGAATGGCGTCAACAAGCTTGATGAGCGCTTCCTTTTGATTCCCTGCACAATTGATGAATAGAGACCTCCAAAAATAAAATATAACCAGAATTTTACCTGCTAGAGCATACAAACCATCTATATGATCCAAAACAATCCTTTTGGCTTGAACTTGCAAATCGTCGTGCGATGGTTTTTCAGCAGTTAACGCTTTCTGCCAAACAGAAGAACAGGACGAAAATGAGATCACAAAATCAACAGTGTTACACCTGAAAGAGCCGATGAAGCATTGTTCCTAGCAATGCAGCCATAGAACTATCGAACGACTTGAGCCTCTCGTTCAAGACAGCTCTTCTGGAACAACTGAAACTTGATCCTACCTGAATATACGCATAAAAGAAAAACATCCACGTAGAAAGATAAAAAAGAAAAAACATACCCGTGATCCAGAAACAAGCACATCTGGGTGAAGTACAAGCAAATTAGCTTTGTGGTCAACTATGCACTTGTTGTCAGCCCCGAAGTCTCCGATTATGTTTACAGTATCACCAGGTCGTACGACACTAGAACTCCTGCACAACGATAACGTGAGCTCTTTAAAATGCAGCAGCTTACAAGCCTACCATTCATCACGAAGGTGAACTAGTTTCTCAACCGCATTTTTCTCATCGAACAGCCGCAAAACCTGGCAGCACGGTGACGTTTATAAGTTTTTTTCGTAGAAAGAAGTTCAGATACCTTTTGAGGATAGCAACCAGGACCATGTTCCTTTTGATACTCGGATTCTGTTACCTGAAAAAGAAAAGAATGAAATACGTCTACAAGCAAACTTGTAGCGTACTTCAAGAACTAGATAATAAATATCCGGCTTAGTGTCCTCCGCGATCCGAGAAACGTTAGTGTGCTGTTCATCGTCATTCTTTGGAATGTGACTTGCCGGTTGGACCACACAAGGCTCACTTCCAGGAGCTTTCTTGTCATCAGAAATTACCAGCTCAACCTGATCGAGTAGATCAAGCAGCACCTAAAAGAAACACACCAGAAACTTTAAGGGAAAGAGAAAGAAAGCTTCATGTGATACCTTGCGCTTTCCTTGCCGTTTAGATCCATGTTTTATAACAGAGCGCGCCTGGATATGACTAATCGGGAAACGGCTGCTGACAAAAGAGAAACCACGTACCTTGCATTGTGGAGCTGGGGACGGGACTCTCAACAGCTGTTGTTTGCTCGTTGGCTGTGTGATTGGTACATTTTCCTTGTTCGGATCATTCAGCTGGTAGAAATTCCATTAGACGCTCCCTCAAAGAATATAGCTTTTACCTTGAGACGAGGCGAGGTGATGCTTACACTCACATTCTTCCCTGATTGACAGGGGCGCAAAGCAAGCTTCAAGCCCTGCCATCGCTCGGCAGTGGGGGAGGCTTCCCAGACGATTTCGTCGCTTCCATCATCAGACCCCTGCGGCGACGCCGAAACCTCGGAAGGCGGCAGCTTGACACGTTTCCTATGACCATTGTCGACATGCTCCTGCTTGACCGGAAGCGCGATCTCTTGCGGCTGCGAGGAGGGCGATGCTTGGCGCTGGAAGAAATGCTGGATGCCGAACCTCGCTGGCTGCGCTGCCGCTGATGCCTTGGGCGGACGCTTGCCCTTCCTCGGCATGGTTGCCGCATAAACCCTAGCTAGGGATTTGGCCAGTGGCGGGAAACATTTTAAACAGAGGAAAGGAGAAACGCTCCGTTATGTTAAAAAGACACTCGAACCAAACAAGAAGCTCTCTTTTATCTGCGGCACATCATTCCACCGCTGCCACTGTTGCTGCTACATTGAGTCGCCACTTCCATTCGCAATCCCATGTCGGTGATGGTGCTACTAGCGGCGGCCTGGGCCTGGGCCTGGGCCTGGAACACGCACGACTTGCAATCCGCGCTGATCAAAGAGCTAACTTGGAACCTGTCCTCCCCGCCCATGATCGGCATGGGAACGCCCACCTTGACCGGGTTGTGAAACTCTGGCCGATAAGTCTGCCCCAGCACTCCATCCACAGCGCTCGACAGGTTGAAAAACTTGAACTGGACGTCGAGGTGAGCGAAGCAATCGTCCCGGGTGAGCTCATACTTGTGGATCTTGTTGTCTCTCTCCGTGATGGGCACCACGGTGATGGAAGCCGACAGCAGCCCCTCCACCGCAAGCTCCACGCTGTTGGTCTCCGCGATGCGCTCCACTCTCACGTCTCCACTGTCCGAAGTCCACACCGAGTTGGCTCCCGCCGGAACCACGACTGGCTCGCCCTTGTACGTGAACACCAGCTGGTCCACCTCGTCGTCCCACACGCCAACTTTCTTGGCTCCCACCGTCAAGCTCCTGCTATCCTCGCCAAACATGACCCCCAGAGCTTGTACCCAGGTGAAGTCTCGGCTTCGTCCCTGGACGCGCTTGCCTATGAAGTGCGCGTTGATTTGCATGCTGCTGTCCGAGACGATGGCGAAATCCTTGTCCGACATGCCGTGGAAGTAGAACATGACTCCGTCTCCTCCCACGAAGCGGGGGTCGTAGCAGACGGAGCCATAGCCTCGACAGTTGGGCTTCCGGCCTGTAAAACAAAGCTAGCCGTGAGAAGCAGAAACATTTGCAAAGAGAATAAGAGGAAAGCACAACTCACGCTTGCACGTAGCCTCGCACTTAGGCGAGCAATCGATGAAGCACGACTGCTTCCCCTGGACGGTGCTCTTCCGGTCGGGGCATTGCCACGGGCACTGGAGCACCATCAACCGGCACTTCCTGTTCCTGCCAATGCACTGAGCACGCTCCGGCCCTCTCCTGTACAGGCGGCTGAGAAGGATGTAGTCCGTCGGCTGGTCCGGATAGCTGTAAGTAGCAGCCGCGGCTGCAACCATCATGAGCACCAAGCTCGACACTAGCACCTGCGCTGCTGCTGCTGCCATTGCTTCCTAAAGTCGATCCTTGCTTGAGGAACTGATGCGGAGTTTGCCACTCTTATAGCCCACTGAGAAGACTTCCGCAATGTTCATGTGCCGCGTCGTCCAGCACGATGGCATGTTTTCGACATGGCATCACGAGACATGGTGTTTAAAGTCAACCACGACAGAGTTTTGCATTCAAGTACATGAACCTTGCCTGGCGCACCCTTCCATCAAGCTGGAAGAATCCGAATGTTACATAAATTTACACAGAGATAGCGAAAGGTATGCCACTACCTTGCGCTACCGCCGCATGAGGCGGCTCCTTTCTCGCTTTCGAAAGCGTTCCAGCATGATCTCATCCGTCGCTGCCTGCCTCCTGGTGCGACCTTCGGGTGCACCATCGGGACCACTAGTTGCTTGCGTATTGTCTTGAGAAGAAACAGCAGCGTCCTTGTCCTTGTACAGCTCGGGATGATCTGCAAAGTGCGCACATACGCGGGCATGAGCTTGTAGTGCAGCCTAGCCACGAACTGTAGTACCTCTCCGCAGCCTTTCCGCGTACTCACGACCACGTTGGAAATAATCGGCGCTGTAACTGGCAGGAATACTGGACTGGGGCCTGAAGTGGAACACACCGATAGCTACATGTGTATTTACTGGAGTAAACACGCACCTTGTTCTGCCAACCAGGGGGCGCTTATCTTGAAGCTGCTTCTTTGCTGCCTCGGTTTCCTCTATATTCCTCAGCTTGTATCTGCAAGCTGACCAGGTTGAGTTGCCCGGAGCAAAACGCAGCAACTCTTGCCATACTTACTCGAGAGGGAGCTGCACCTCCGCTATACCGGTCGTCCATTGCGTGGAGCTTTCTTCAGAGTTCCTCTTTCGCACCTACACTCGTCCAGTTACGTGCGTGTGTGTGCGTCCAAAGAAGCAAAAGCGTTACCTTGAGGTGGTCAGGAATAACGTATAAGTCGTCCTCGGCAGGCTTGTCCGCGTCCACTGTGCCTCCAGACTCTTGCCTCCCTCTCTTCTTTGCAAGCTCCTGCTCCACATATTTGAGCCTGCGTCGCGTTTAGCTACGCATGAAGACCACGGCGAGAGGGACTTACATGTTGGGGTCTTCCACATTGACAGCGGTCTCCTGGGCGAAGGTGTCCTGGAGCACAAGCTCCTCCTTCTCGCCCTCCACTTCCACCTTGTCCGAGCTCTTGACCCTGTCCAACCCCGGCGACGCAGCCACCGGATTGGCCATCACGCCACACCGCCGCCCCCGCTGCTTTTGCAGAAGCTTCACCTCCTCCAAAGCGAGCCTGTGAGGGATGGAAATGTGAGCCAGCGCCCATGGCGAGCGATTCGATGCTTACCGGCGCTCCTCCTCGTCATCCTCCTCGTCCGACGCCACACGCTTCCGGAACGTCTTCCCCATTTGCAGGTAGCCCTAGATGCGATTGAATCTTCCTTCCTCTTTGATCGATAAGGGTGGATTAGTAAGATACCTTTCTTGAAAAGAGATTTTAGGGCTGGCTGGGCTGGGCTGGGTAGGGCAGGGCAGGCGAAGAGGAGGCGCTGGAGGTGAGAGGCGTGCTTTGTATTGATGCGATAACCTAGAGCTAGAGCACGGCGAGCTCCGCGGGTGCAGGCTAGCATGGAAGCGAGTGGGCGTTTTGAGCAGCAGCAGCACTACCAGCACCACCATCACCATCATCGTCGATCGGGATGGGATAATAGCAGCGTATGCCTCCCTACAGTCTCACACTGGCTTTGTGTGTTAGTAGTGTCCCACTCCCACGGACAGTGGAAGAATGTGTCCTCGATTCCTCATTAAACAGGAAGCAGGCTGGGACAACAACGTCCAATTTCGCAACCAAGTGCTGACTCCCCTTTTATTCTTTTGGATGCACAGGCTCACGATCAGGGCTATGACGAGGCGAACGATCCAGAGCCTCCTGGGTATGTTTCTCATCTCTTCCTCTTCCAATGTCTCATGCTTTTCCTGGCAGAGGGAGTGAGGGGGAGTCGCGCCATCGCCGCCATTCCAGGCGCCACCACCTGGACGACTCTAGGGGGGACTACAGCTCCTACAGGAGGCAGGATAGCTGCTGGGAGCATGATAAGTTCGACGACTCCGACTACAGGCATAGGAGCAGCAGGGACTTTGGTGACGAACGTCGGCGGTCGCACGACTATGATGATCTCGACAGGGAGAGAGGCAGGAGAAAGGACAAGGATAGAGGAGGCGGTGGAGGAGGAGGTCGACACGGTGGTAGAGATAGGACCACAGATGTCTACACGCCTGATGGATCGCGCTCCCCGTACACGTCGTGGCAAGAGGAGAGCAGGCCCGTGCAAGAGGAGCAACAGCCTTCCGTGGTAACTCTTTCGTTCTCGGACAACGTTGGTCGTTCTAACTCGTCTTCAGCAGGTGCCGACGGGAACAATTGTTGTCAAAGGCCTCTCCCAGAAGACAGTGGAAGATGATCTGTATAGGGCACTGGTATTTTGCCGCAGCAACTGGACCTTGGTTTTTGGATGCTAAACCGGTATGCTGCAGGAAAGATGGGGTCCGCTCAGGCATGTTCGTGTTATAAAAGAAAAGGTATCAGGAGTGTCGCGGGGCTTTGCTTTTGTCGATTTACCGTCTGTGGTAAGTGGTCCTTGTCTCCCCGGGTGTTTCTTTTCTTAATCAAGGACAACAACTTTGCAGGACGCTGCCGAAAAGTTGATGGCATCTATTGGGACTGACGGGATAACTGTCAATGGACGGCGGCTTTTTCTGGAATACAGGTAAGGCTGTCGTCTCTTTTCAGTCTGTACTGACCAAAGAGAATCAGTAGTAGACCATCGGGAGGGGCTTTTCCAGACTACAGATTTTCCGGTCAGGCTAGCAAGCCGTTAGTTGCCGTTCCATCTGACTGGATCTGCGCACTCTGCGGTTACCTCAACTTTGCTAGGCGTGTAGTCTGTCTGCAGGTACGTATGCGTGGCTTAGAGTTAGATGAGTGCTTACTGTCGGCTCGCTACAGTGCAACGAAGCCCGCGGTGAAGAAGCCACTGATCTTTCAACTTCAGGGTATAGGGGACCTGAGCCAGGTGAGTTGTGCTCACCCACGCTCTCTCTTTTCTAACGCTGTGCTAAGCTGGAGCAGCTCCTTCACATGTTCTTGCCGTCCGTGGGCTTGACGACAATGTTGACGAGGAGATTTTGCACTACGAGTTTTCTAAACATGCTCCCATCAAGGTGAACTTTAGTCGTTAAGTTTTTCATCGCTTACCGCTGGGTTGCAGGATTTGCGGCTGATTCGTGACAAGTTTACGCACGTCTCTCGGGGTTATGCATTCATACACTTCCACTCGGTAAGTTGCCAAACAGTCCTGTTTGACCTGTTTCTGATGGATCAGCGGCAGGTCGAGGACGCGGTGAAAGCGCTCGAGGCCAGCAACGGCACCGCGATCGATAAGAATGGTCAGATTCTGCGGGTTGCATTTGCAAAGAGTCCCTATGGCCTGCACGGTGGGCCGCTTCTGACTGCTGCTGCATCGTGTGCCCAGCAGGTGCCTTGCTCTGTGTGTTGCGTTTCATCCGGCACTAACTTGGTCGTTGTAGTACGATGCCAGCGGCTGGGAGCCCAAGGAGTACGACGCCAGGTCAGAGTTGGAAGAGGGTGACAAGAGCTCCGGCTTTGTGTGGGATGAAGCCTCGGGCTACTATTATGATGCCGCAACCAAGTTCTACTACGACGCCAACAGGAACCTTTACTACGATGGAACTCATGGCGTCTGGTACACCTTCAACCAGGAGCTTCAGCAGTATCAAGCATATACTGCAGCGTCAGCTGAGGAAGCAGAGCCTCCGAAACCCGTTGAAGACGTATCTGCAAGTGAAACCAAGGATAGAGCGAGCAGCAGGAAACAGTACGCTGCCAGTGCAGTCATATCGGCCCCGGCAGTTGTGCGTAGTGATGCTGCCGCCGACAAGGTGGCGATGTCAGATGCCGCGGCGTCAAGTGCAGCCAAGGACAAGCTCAAGGAAGTCCGTCTTACGTCCAAGAACTCGGGCAAGAAGAAACTGAACAGCACGTTCAACATTTGGAAGCAGCGAATGAACGAGGCAGCCACGGAGGGCGAGGAGGCTGTCCGGAGAGAGCAAACATCCGGAGCGGACGAGAGCGAGGCCGTGTTGAGAGCTGAAGCTACTAGCGGGCCAAGGGTGGGATCCAAGCGGAGGTTTACGGAAACTACGCCTCAGTACAGGGACCGGGCGGCGGAGAGGAGAAGCCTCTACGGGCTTAGCGTGCCGGGAGATCCCCTGGAGGGAATGGCCAGTGCGGGCGGTGCGCCGGTGCAAAGCTCGGGAGGCTCGGTAGAGAGTTACGAGGCGGTCACGGTGGACAAGGCTCTGGACGAGAGCAACGTTGGCAACAGAATGCTCCGGAGCATGGGTTGGCAAGAGGGATCGGTAAGTGTTGTGAGTAGTCTCTTGTGCTTTTGTTTCTAATGCGCCGCTCCTTGGGACAGGGGCTTGGAAAGGAAGGGACTGGGATCGTAGAGCCCGTGCAAGCACACGTTGGAACTGAACGGGCTGGTCTTGGCAGCCAAAGGAGCCGGTTTGAAGTGCAGCCTGGTGATTCCTACAGAGCTATCATCCAGAAGAAGTCTTTCGCTCGCTTCCACGATATGCTTTGAGGGATCCACTTAAAGAGAGAATAACATATATGATTGAACCGAACAGTGTTTATATATTATATACGGAAAATTGGTGCCACTTATTTGTATGAAAGGAAGCTATGGTGGCTCACTGCTTTGCCTGCGGCACAACAAGAACAAAAACAAGAGATGTCATGGTTATGGTGATGTGTAGTAGTAGGCATTACCTGTGAGTAGAGGAACGTCCCAAGAATGGCGATGGCGGCTCCGACGCCATTGATGAGTTGAACAGGCGTGCGGAAGATGATTATAGACGAGACAATGACGCTGACTCTCTTCATCGTGTTCCCAATGCTGAAGGTGAGGGGCGAGATCTCATCCAGGGACATGTATGACACCTGATTGTAGAGGTGGTAGAAGACGCTCTGGGCCACAACCCACCTGCGAGTCATTTGCAAACGGAGAGTCAGGGTCACGCAGAGAGGAGGCAAAGCATACCAGATGAAGTGCGGCCCGACGTTGTGCACGGCGTTCTGCCACCCCGACACCCACAGCTGAGGCCCCTCCATGGCGATGGAGAAGGGCGTGAGGAGCAGCAGCGACATAATGCTGAGGCAAGCGTAGTAGTTTAGGCCTCCGACTGCCTTGCCAGCCTTCATTCCCTTCTTGGAGAAGATGTTTCTAAACACGAACGCAACGTTGGAGATCATCGCCCCCATGAAGCCTGGAAGCCATGAAGGAGTCAGTAACAACAGTGTGTTGGAGCACGTAAGTTACCCGTCATGTTGAAGTTGAGCTCCGTGAGTGCGGCAAGGCCGCAGCCACCTATGATGGGCACAAGCGAGAGGTACACCGAGAGGGGGAAGGTCTCTCCCATGAAGAGACGCTGGATCACAACACTGAAGGCTGGCTCCGCGCTCTTGATGATATGAGTGAAGGAGACGGCAACCTTGGACATGCTCACCGTGGCGGCAACGTGCCCAATGGTATGAGCCAGCGCCACCTGTTCGTGGTTTTAGCGGAAAGTCAAGAGCTCGCAGGTGGAGGACTTACCGGTAGGAGCGCCTTCCAAAAGGCGAGGTCCGTGTCGGGAGGGGCGACGAGGCCGGTGGCCCAGGACGCGAGCATGAGCGCAGAGCCAGCGGCCAGGGAGAGCGTGGAGGTGAGCCACGGGTAGGGGTAGGCATTGAGCACCTTCTTGTTGTAGATGTTGAAGACGACGTTGAGCGCCCACCACGTCACGAAGTAGATCCCGATCTTGAGCCGGTTGAGCTGGGGAGGAGCCTTGGCAGCCGGCTCGTGATCAGCATCAGCTTCGTACGCCTCGGCTCGCACGATCCGCTTGCTCCGTGCCTGCTGTGATGGCTGCTGCTCGATCGTTCCTTCCCATCCCAGGAAGAGCTTGCTACTGCTGCTACTAGTCCTAGTTCCACCACTCACTGGAAGCGCGGCTGCGAGCGGAGGGAGCCTCAACGCAGTAGCAGCAGCGGATCTGGTGCTCCCGACGCCGCCCCACCTGGTGCTACACGGAGATCCAGCGCCGATCTTGGCGGCACAAGCTAGAGAGGCCTGCATCCTCGCTAGCTAGCAAATACAAAGCCCTGATTCTCTTTGGTTTAGGGCTTTGGCCACTGCAAATGCGACTCCGTTGACTAAACTAAACATAAGAATCCAAATGGCTGGGTGAAGTTGGTTGACTCCGTTGACTAAACTAGACATGTCTTTGCCGGATGATAGTTACGTACTAGGACACAAACAACTGTCAGCAACAAATGGATGTGGGAAATGGTGATTTAGTCGCACTTAATGTTCCTATAGATCCTCCGAACAAACACGCTCGAGCCCAAGTAGCCCACCGCACCTGCGCATCAAACCATCAAAGTTATCAATCCATCCGACCAAGAAAACAATCGGAGTGTATGGTACTCACCACAGAGGCTCCCCAGTCCAACGCAGAGCATCAGAGTGTAGCCGAAGTAGAAACTCGTTTGGAAAAACCCGGACATCTTGGTCTTCATGAAGTAGTAGTAAACCGAGTAGAGGTACACGTACGCGGCCGTGGATGCAGCTGAGAAGAAGGACGTCCATTGCCAGTGGTAGTTCTCCGCATTTAGCAGGAAGTACGTGCCCACGATGGTCACACAAACCGTGACAATGAGGAGGATCACAAACACGAGCAGCATGAAACCATAGACGTAGTAGACCTGCCATGCACCACGGACTCAGATCAGCAGACTGAAAAAACTGGGCTCGACCGGGTTACCTTGTAGTTCCAAAAGGACGTGAACACGAAATACATCTCTATGAAGATGCTCCCGAATGGGAGTAAGCCTCCCATAAGCGCCACGATGGATGGCTTGAGATACCATTTCTTCTCCGGTATCGGACGAGGGATGGTCTTCACCCTGCAGGGGTTATCAGGCGTCCCGTTCCAGTTTCGCCCCACAACAGTCCCAAGGAGAGCCAGGGGAAATGAAATGAATGCCCAGATGACAAAAACAACGACCTGTATAATAAAAGTTCAGGAGAGAAAAGAAAAATCATCTCTACAACGTACCATGGTACCGAAGGGAATGGCGGCCAACGAGCGATAGAAAATTGCGACAAAGTTGAGAACAAAACCGATGCCAAAGCAGATGAAAGGAAACAACGAGGCCGTTAGTAGCATGGACTTGATCCAGTGCTTGCCTGCTCCAAAGCGTGTAAGGGATTGTCAGCACCACAGGTAGAAGCATTACCTACCATCGTTTCGCGAGTAAAACCCGCCACTGACATAACCGGAGATGAATGACGTAAGAGCGTAGCATACAATGAAGGTTGTCACTATTGCTCCCCGCCTGCATCAACACAGGGCGAGGCGAGCGATGAGCACCTCGGCCGCAGGGTGACAGATACTTACCCAACATAAAGCATCCCGACGATGGCCAGCAAGATCACCAGAAAGACTAGCGCAGCCAGTTGAGCACCAGTACCAACAAGCGAAGACAGCAAAACAAGATAGCGTGGCGGTCTGAAGACATCACCGTGGACAAGCTTCCATCCAGACTCTTCACTCACGTCCCTTTCCTGGAAAAGTTCTTTCAAACACTGCAATGCGCAACATAAACGTACCAGAGTCTCGAGATCATCTTCCTCGCGGGCATACTTGGCATAGTCATTTTTCAGCGTTCTCATGAGTATCATAGACACCAGGCCAGTCAGAAATATGACCATCATGAACGAGTTGAAGAGCGAAAACCAGTGAATCTGCACGAAGATACCACAAGCAGGAGTTTAAACTTGTACAAAGACAGACAACAACAAACCTGATGCTCAAAGAATGGATAGTCCAGGTAGGCATCAAATCTCTTGTGGAAACTCGTGTTTGTCTCGATCCATTTCACGGAGTATGTAAACTCCAGGGATTTGCCAGGCGAAAGTGGCTGCAGACCATCTTGCGTAAGGTTGACTTGGATGATCTACATAGCGGTAAACATAATCACCATCACAGAGAGAGGAAAAGAGAGTAAGCACCTGGTTTTTGTTGTACTTGATAACGAGGTGCTTGTGAGTGTAAATGGCTACATTCTGCTCCTCCGCCTTGCCGTGGTGGTACTCACCGACAAATCCTGCGGGGACTAAGAATCTACTGGACGCAAGAGAGAAATGGAGAAAGACGTACCCCACAGTGGCAAGTCGTCTGGTTGGAAAAAGGCGCCGGTTAGAGAGTTTTCAAAGAAAGGAAGAATGGCTTACCCATAAAGAACTCGAACCAGTATGTTTCCTCGATGGCCGCTCTGAATTCCATGGCTTTTCTCTGATCCAGATCCAGCTTGCATATCGTAACCTTGTCAACAGACTCTGCAACACGATGTGCGCTGTGAGTGCCTGCGCCGGCAGAGCGAAGGCATTGACTTACTCTTGAACTTGATGTCGATCTGGCTGTCGATGAGCTCGTTCCCTTCCAGCACCGCTCCCAATCCCCCCCATTTGTGTGCGGGATTCGCATTTCCGGGTTGGCAGAAGGGCAGGCTGTAGTAGTTGTAAGTCTCCTGGGGATTGTTGTAGGGGCCGACCTTGTTCACCCACAGCACAACAGCGTCGCCAATGTCGTACTGCCCAAGCAAGCACGCACCGCCACAGCACGCGTGAGTCCCCGATCCGGCAAAGCGAGAAAGAGAAATGGGCAAGAAATCTTCACCTTGTGATCGTATTCGGAAGCTAGGGCGAGCTGCAGCAGGCACGCCAGCAGCAGCCACGCCGGCAGGGAATGCATCCTCATCGCTCCCACCACTGGCAGCCCTAGACGCGGACTGCGCTCCCCCGGGCCCCTACAACTCCGATCTGGAGCTCCTTGCCCTAATCGAGAGCACTTTTATTTTTAACTCAAGATCCATTTGCATTTTTCGGTACACGATCTAGGTAGTCAGTGCTGCATCCGGAAGAATGTGAGTGGCGAATTGTGGCGTAGCTTGTGGTAGCACACGAGCGTCACCGAGACGACGATGAAGGCTGTGCACAAGACTAGAATGGCCGCCACCAGCGCCGCGTTCACTTTGCTGCTCTTGCGGCCCTTGTCCTCACCACCAACGTAGTACACCTGGGAGCGAGTACAAGGTTTTCACTCCATATCGATCGAGGGGTACACATACCTCGGCAGCGCTGCTGTTGGCTGGAAACGTGCCCGGCCTTGTCACCGGCTGCAAGCTTGACAAGCGCCCGTTCACAATCCTTCCTTTCAACTGCAAAAAACCACAAGAGAAGCAATCAGGCAAACTCTAGTAGAGCTCCTCCATGCCTGCCAGGTGCTGCCAGCGTAGGAGACGAGCTCGTAGACTGTCGCAGACGACGTGACGAGCCTGGAGCCAGTATCGGGATCGAATTCAACGCTCCCGGTGCATCCCTTGTGCGCTCTCCCTGATCTCAGCGCCGCCAGCACACTGCTGGCGTTTACGGCTGCAATGCCTTGTGAGGATGCTTGATTCGCAGCCTCGAACAGAGACGTGACCGCGTCGATCAAGTAAGGCACGTACGAGGTGCTCCGGTTCGATGCAAAGCCTGGATACTCTTGCTGACGCTCGCTCCAGTGCTCGTAAAACTTCTGGCACACTAGCTCGTCCGACGGGTCACCACCTGCAAAGCGCATTCAATGAATTCATGCTTGGCAAAAGCTATGGCGCTAACTACATACCATATGGTGCAATGCCAATCTCTCCTTCCAGCCGACCACTCCCTTTGAGCAGGGATTCCCGATTAGATTCAATCCACAGTTGGTGTACGTACAGTCAGAGTATATTAGTACCTTCTTGTGTTATATCCACTGCAGTGACGCCATCGCTGCCCAAATACCACCAAGGATAAGACGCTTTGCCCTGCTCTGGCTTGTGTAATTGGCATCGGAAACCATAATTATACAGAAACGCACCAGCTTAAGCACCAGCTCCCACATTTGCGTGGCTACGGATGGTTGGAGTGCCAAGACGAGGAAGGTGTAAGGCTCAATCGCGTTGAACATGCCGTCGATTTGCCTCGAGTTCAAGGTGGCGTTCACTCCCATCTCCAGCAGCTCCATCCTGAAGACGTTTCCGTCGCACAGAGACTGTGCATGCAAGAATATAAATTGAAATCACTCGTTACTTACGCGTATTTGTTGGGCCAGGGGCAAGCTGTATGCGTCGTTGGTGTAGACGATCGTGACGTTTGTCGCTTGCAACTGGTTCACCTGTTTGCCACCCACCATTTATTACATGGAGTGCGTATCACCATATGCATGCATGATTGTTACCATTGCGGCGATGGAGGAGGCTTGATGGTCGTCACTGTACCTGTAGGTGAAGATCCACGCACAATCGTGAATGGGTGTCACACTGGGTTCTGAAGTGCTTACACTGTCCTGAAAAGGTTTGGGTATAGGTCCCTGTTGGAGAGGCGAGCAGCTGTGGCCGCAAACGAGACGAGCGGGATCTGATGCTCTTGCAACACCTTGGCTGCTGCAGCGGCTGCTTGGCTGCAGGCGGGGCCGACGACCCCAAGCAGCGCGCCCGGCCCCCCTTTGCTCCGCGATTCCTCAACCAGCCGTGCCGCCGCGTTCTGGGCCGATGTCCAGTCGCACCCACACCTCTCCCAAACGCCCTCCAATCTCAGTGCGGAATCCCTGGCCTCGCTGTTGAGGACCTGCACTGCGACTTGGAACGCGGATTGCCTATTGGTTTCAGATGGGCGGAGTGAGGAGGACTGTGATTACATCTACCTCTGTATATATCAGCTAAGTTAAAGGTGGATACCGACCATTCGAGCGAGAGAGATTCCGGAATTGCCCAGTCCGGCTCCGACGACAGGAAGCCAATGTGGAGGGTTTTCGCGCTGCTCGCTCCGGAGAAGGCTGCGGCAGCCATGGCCATGAGCAGCAAGAGGAAGGCTTGGGGCCGCATTCTCTTGAAATCTTGCGATGATCGCTCGCAAGCGGGCCGGGGCATTCGAATGAAGTACTATTGTCGAGATCACCACATGATATTATATATCAATCTTTTACTCTGACACAACAGATTAAACTCGGAGACAACAGTTGCTTGCAAGCAAAGTTGGTCCAACCGGGAGACGAAGCGAAAAAACCATGTGCAGTGGGTGTGTGTGTGTGTCGAGAGAGGGAATTCCCAAATTTCCAGATCCAGCGGCTGGTGGAGCTGCCACGTGAACGCGATTTAAAGCCACATCCATCCAGCGGATTAGGGCAAGGCTTAGGGTTTTCGCGCGGAGCAACAGAGATCCACAGCCATGGTGAGCGCGACGGCTTCTTTGCTAGCAACACCAAGCTGAATATCAATGCTTTGTGATGCCGCAGTACTTCGGGGGATATGGCATCAATTTCTCGGCCTTGCCGTTTGAGCAGAATTATCGCTGCTATTCCGCCTCCTTCATCGACAAGGTAAGAGACTCTTCTCTCTCTCTCGCTCCACCCGGTTTTGCGACGTGCGCTTCTCCTTGCCAGCCTCATCTGGAGAACGGCGACAAAGTGATCATGCCTCCGTCCGCCCTGGACCGCCTGGCGTCGTTACGGATCGACTATCCCATGCTCTTTGAGGTGCACAATCCCTCCACCTCGCGGACATCACACTGCGGAGTTCTCGAGTTCGTGGCCGACGAAGGAATCATCATCATGCCTTACTGGGTGAGTGTAGCTAGACCAGCATCGTTTTCACCCCAAGTGGCTGACACGGCGCTTCCTAGATGATGCAAAACCTCTTGCTTCAAGAGGGCGACCTTGTGAGAGTGAAAAGCGCGACGCTCCCCAAGGGCAGCTATGTCAAGTTGCAGCCTCACACCAAGGACTTTCTTGACATTTCCAACCCCAAGGCTGTGTAAGTAAGGTGCCACCAGCCTTGTACTTACTCTGCTAACAGCTTTCCAAATTCCGTTTCTTCTTGCTTTGCAGATTAGAAACCACGCTGAGGAATTTCTCGTGCCTCACTGTGGGTGACAACATCATGGTGGCGTACAACAACAAGAAGTACTACATTGATATTGTGGAAGCCAAGCCTGCACCAGCAATCTCAATCATCGAAACGGACTGCGAGGTTGACTTTGCTCCGCCACTCGACTACAAAGAGCCAGAGAGGGCGGTGCCACCACAGCAGCCGCCTGCGGCCGCCACAGGTGACAAATTTGTCCATGCCTTCACTGTCTAGACAACTAGTGTGTGTGATTCGTGCAGCAGCTGACGGAGAAGCTGAGGCGGCCGAAGAGCCCAAGTTTAACGCTTTTACGGGTGTTGGAAGGAGACTAGATGGGAAGGCACCAAAGGTGTGGGCTGTGCCTTCCACAGAAGAGGCTCCGGCTGTTTCCGCACCAAAGTCTAAGGTAGTTCCTCCTGCTCCGGATCCCGCACAAAGACCGCATGGAAAGCTTGTGTTTGGGCCAGCAACGGCAAATGCTGCTGATGCAACTCCAAAGGTAGAGACCACACTCGTTGTTGTTACATCCCTGGTGTGTAATCTATCTCTTTTTGACAGCCACCCGAGAAGCCCAGTGAGGAGAAAGAAGAAGCTCCCAAGGAAGCAAAGTTTCAAGCCTTTACTGGCAGGAAGTACTCTTTGAAAGGTTGAGATTTTATAGACATGTAAATTGCGCCTGTGTACATAATTGACACTTTGAATAAGCATACATGTTTGATCACTGCTTTGCCTGCGAGTAAGCAAAAAAGGTGTCACGACTTGAGTTAAATAGCTAGCGTATGCTGTACCTGCGAGTAGAAAAACGTTCCCAGCACGGCAATGGCAGCTCCTACGGCATTGATGGGCTGGATCGGTGTCCGGAAGATGATTATGGAGGATACAATGACTGAGACTCGCTTCATGGTGTTCCCAATGCTGAATGTGAGCGGAGATATTTCATCCAAGGACATGTATGAGACTTGGTTGTAGAGGTGATAGAACACGCTCTGGGCCATGACCCACCTGCATTGAGTTGAGATGAGATACCATCACTCGCTCCCTAATACACGTACCAGAAGAGTTGAGGCCCAACGTTTTGGACGGCAACATTCCACCCAGAGATCCACTGCTGTGGTGGCTCCACTACGAGCGCAAACGGCGTGAGGAGGACCAGCGACATGATGCTGAGGCAGGCGTAGTAGTTTAGGCCTCCGACTGCCTTGCCAGCCTTCATTCCTTTCTTGGAGAAGATGTTCCTAAACACGAAGGCAATGTTGGACACCATCGCCCCCACAAATCCTGAAAGAAAGACGTGAAACTCGGATCGGCTCAATCACTCAGCTCATAGGCGTACCAGTCATGTTGAAGTTGAGCTCTGTGAGAGCCGCAAGACCGCAGCCACCTACGATCGGTATCAGCGAGAGGTAGACGGGGAGGGAGAAGTGCTCTCCCAGAAAAAGGCGTTGGATCACCACGCTAAATGCCGGTTCCGAGCTCTTGATAATGTGCGTGAAGGAGACAGCCACCTTGGACATGCTCACCGTCGCTGCTACGTGACCAATGGTATGGGCCAAGGCTACCTGTACAGGAGAACACAATAGAGATTGTTATTTCTCGTTTAGCCAAGCATGAGCGAGAGCTTACCGGGAAGAGCGATTTCCAGAATTCCACATCTGTGTCGGGTGGAGCGACGAGCCCTGTTGCCCATGACAGAAACATGAGCGTGGAGCCAGCGAGCAAGGAAAGCGTGGACGTGAGCCATGGGAAGGGGTAAGCGTTCAAGACTTTCTTGTTGTAGATGTTGAATACAACGTTGAGGGACCACCATGTCACGAAGTAGATCCCAATCTTGAGCCTGTTCATGGGAGCTGCTGGCTCGGCGCTACTTGGCGGCGCCGTCTCGCCTTGGTTGGCTTCATACGTCTCTGCCTTGAATGATGCCCGGGGCTGCTGCCTACTAATCACTCCGCCGATGAGCAGTGGCTCAAGCTTGAGCTTGTTGGTGGACGAGAACTGAGCTGTTGCTGCTGCTGCTCTTGGCCTACAATAGCGAAGGCCCGAATTGGCAGCAAGGCACGGCCTGCAGATTGAATCCATCCTGCTCGAAATCATCACGGTCGATGGCATGCTGCTAGCCATTCGAGCACCCTCTCGTTGCCACTAAAAGTCTAGCTGCGCATCGACTACTACTACTGTTACCACTTCAATTGGATTGCGCATTTGTGATCCTCCAGCACGCGCAAGCCCTGGATAGAGCAGCGCCGCTCCCTCCCCTACCTCTCCACAAGCGCTGGCGATAATGAATGATCCATGTAAGTCCTACGTGGCCGAAGATGCCCCCTGGCATATTCCCACCGTTGAAACCAATGCCCCAGCTTGCGGCATGCTCCAGGTGTTGGCCAGCAGCACGTAGCCCGCACAGTCTTTGGGCTCCAACGCAAACACGCGGCTGGCCGCAAGCTTGGAGCCGCTGCTGCTGTTCATGAGCAGGCACCTCCAGTCCTGGGCAGTGGGCACAAACGGCATCGCCGCCACCAGATCGCGGGCCGCCTCCGCATGGCCAGCACGGCTTAGCACGTCCACCATGCAGCCGTAGTGCTTTTGTGTGGCATGCAGCAGCTGCAAGTCGCTGGCCATGGATCTGAACAAGTGCAGCCCGGTGGCGAGTTGGCCAAGGCGGCTGCACGCCAGCAGCGCGCACACGAGGGTGACTTCGTCGGGCATCTCCACCAGCAGCATGCCGTGGAGCACCTCCAGCGCCTCACTCGCACTGCCGGCGGTACCGCGCTGCGCATACGCCGCCAGCACCGCATTCCACGACACGACGGCTCGCTCTGGCATGCACCCGAACACTTGCCTGGCTTGCACCGTGCGCCCCGCCGCCGCATAAGCCGATAGGAGTATGTTCCACGAGAAGAGGTCCCTCTCCTGCATCGAATCGAACATGAGCTGGGCTTGCTCCAGCTCCCCGCAGCTCGCATAGGCCGACAGCATGCTGTTGCAAGAGACGAGGTCACACTGCTCAAGCTCCTGCAGCACGCTGAACATCCGCTTGGCCTGCCCGACGTGTCCGTGCTGTCCGTAGCAGCACAGCATGACATTCCAGGAGACGAGGTTGTGCTCCGGCATGCTGTCAAACACGAGCTTTGCCTCCTCCATGCCACCACCGTGTTGGGCGTAAGCGGTGAGCATGGCATTCCAAGAGATGACATCCCTCTCCTTTCCTATGGCATCAAACACACGCCGAGCCTCGACAAGGTGCCCGTTCTGACCATACGCCGTAACCATCGCGTTCATGGTCACCACGTTCCACTCAGGCATCTCATGCAAGAACAGTTGCTTGGCCCGATCCATGCTACCACTGTCCGCTTCCAGGGACAGGCGTGTGTTCCAAGAGCACAGGTTCTTTTCAGGCATGGAGGCGAACAGGGCCACTGCGTCGCTCACACGCCCGTTTTGAGCATTCGCCGCCAGCATTGCGTTCCAGCACACTAGCTCCCATTCCGGCATTGCATCAAACACGGCTTTGGCCTGCTCAACGACTGCGTTTTGTGCATAGGCCACCAGCATCGCCGTCCAGCACACCAAGTCCCTCTCGGGCATCCCATCAAACATTCGCTTGGCCTTGTACAGATGCCGCCTTTGAGCATACGCTGACAGCATAGATGTCCACGACACGAGGTTCCTCTCCGGCATCGCGTCAAAGATACGCTTGGCGCAATCGAGCCTCCCATTTGCTACAAAGGCCGCCAGCATCGCTGCCCAGGAGACGAGGTCCCTCTGGCGCATGCTGCAAAACACTTGCCATGCTTCGCCCAGCATCCCCTCCCGGCCGTAAGCATCCAGGATGCTTGTCCAGGACACGAGGTCGTGCTCGGGCATGGCTTCAAACACCTGGCGCGCCTGGCGTGTATGCCCACTTCGGGCATACGCGGACAGCATGAGCACCCAGGAGAAGAGATTCCTGGCCCAGGGCGCGATCCCATCGAACACGGCGCGCGCACGCTCCACGCTCCCGCAGTTGGCATACATGTGAAGCAGCATGTTGGACATTTGCACGTCGGCATGGAGAAGGTGCTGGACCTGGGAATGAATGCTCTCCGCCACTGACAAGCTCCGGCACGACTTCATCGCTTGGATGTAGCCTCTCCGGTCCAAGCCCAAGCCGCCACAAGCATTCATCCTTGTTTCTTATTGCTTGAAGAAGAATTTCCATATCTCTCTTACATTTGACGATCCATCCGCAAACTCGGCAACGAGATGAGCTCCTAGGACACCTGGGCCACGAAACCGAGTGTTATTCTTTCTGTTAGCAAACGAGATGCAAACCTTGCTCCTCGACCATGTGCTTAAACAGTCGAGTTCCACCGCCCACGCCGAAGTAGTGCTTCTTGCCGGCAACATATGCCACTCCATAATATGGCCGCAGGCACTGAGCAAGCAAAGCCAGATTTTTTTCCTTGTGTAAAGAAAGACGGTGCGGTGCGGTGCGTACCTTAGCCATCAAAGCATAGAGCTTGGGAAACGAAGACACCGAGTATATGGTCTCCGACATGAGAACAACGTCGTAGCCGCCCTCGTCCACGCTCTCTTCCCTCCTGCTGTCACAAGCCCGGCTTCCGGACCGCTTTCTACTCCTGCTGAGCTCCGTTTGGCTCTCACTCCGAATCATCTCCGGCTCCGAGGCATCCGTGACCGCACTGCTACCGTCGATGGTGTCTCGATCGTCCGCACTTGATTTGACCGTGGAGAGCAGGCAGCCAACGTTGTCCCAGTCACCAGCAAAGTACTGGACTTCGGGAGCAATCACCGTTGACCTGGTCGGCGTGAGCGCATCAGTGGACTGGGACAGCCGAGCACGAGCGTAATCGAGGTTGGCATGCACGTTTGGGATCGTCAAGCACTTCAACACCTCAGCGTTGAAATCTTGAAAGTGGACAACAGAAGCGCCCTGCCACCAAAACACGAGCAAAGTTTACCACCGGTTGCTTCAAATGACTGACTAGCTAGACCCGAGCTGACCTTGATGCACGCCAAGATTCCCGGGAGACCATGGCCACACCCGACCTGGGACAAAGCCAATTTTCCTTACTCTAGAACAGGCAGGCAGTAGACAATATCGTACGTACTTCCAGAACGCGCTTGCCCCGGAACGAGAGTTGCCCGTCTTGAATCTCGCGCCTCAAAGTGTCCACGAGATCGATGGCGCATTCCCACAGCTTAAAGCCACCTTCAGGAGGAGTGATGGTTGAGAAAAGAAAAATGGGCCACTTGACACACACACCTTCGTATTTCCCAGGCACGAGGTCCGAGTTGGAGATGCCAAGTATCTCAGACGCATTGATTCGGCCCTGTGTTTGCATGGCGCGCTGGCTGAGATCACAACGAGGAACAAAGAGGGACTGACCCTGAGAAGCGTGAAGCCGCCATGGAGAGGCACCGAGTCGAACTTGATCTGTTTGGGGCAGCTCGCGCACTGCAAAGGAGTGCGTGGCGATGAGAATGCCACTCCGCATATGAGAATGTAGAACCTGTTACCTCGTTAGCGGGCACTTGGAGTGGCGCGGGGAGAGGAGGAGCAGCAGCAGCATCACCAGCAGCATCACCAGCAGCGGCGTCGTCGTCGGAGCCGGGCTGGAGGATGCAATGGTTGGACAGGCACGACAGGATAGCCGGTGGCTTCATCTTGCTCCCAAAAGCCCTAGTTTCCCGAGCTAGGGTTTATGCCCGTTCATGATCATGTGTTCTTCTGCCGCGACGCGCGCGGGAGGGGACGATGATCCGCGGCGGCATGTCGTTGTTGTGGAGGGCCTGGCCCCCGCCGTGAGCGCCGCTGCGGTGGAGGCGGCGCTGCGGCAGTTTGGAGACGTGCGGGCGGTGGAGCTTGTCAAGAACCCCGTTGATCCCAAGCAGCAGCTGGGGATTGGGCGCGCACTGGTGACCATGGGCAGCGCGGCCGATGCCGACAACGTGGTGACGCACCTGCACAAGTTCCTGGTGATGATCGGTGGCACGCCCAGGCCCGTGACCGCCGTGCATGGCAGCGGGCATTTCAGCTGTAAGCAGCAGCCGAGACGTGGCAGGGAGACGGAGATGAGGGTGGTGAGATCGCCGGAGCTTGCGCAGCTCAAGCGGCTGCATGACAAGCACAAGCGGGAGATGGACACGCTTTGCAAGGTCTGGAATCTCTTGGTTCTTGTTTGATGGTCTCAGGAGAAAGCCAGCAGCTTCACGCAGAGGCGGAGGAGGCACTGGCTGAGGCGCAGGGCAAGCAGATGAGCAGCTACTTCAAGATGTTGCACAGCCTGGAGAATGAGGATGCAAGCGTGGCCAAGCTCAAATCCATGTACCACGTCCAAGACGACGTTTAGCCCCTGGAGGTAACTATAAGCGTTTTCGTTCGTCATTGTTGTCGTCACTATCGACATTCTATAGGCATAGCTGCCTCACAGCTTGGCTCTGGCCGCCACAACGTCCTTGAAGTGAGCCCCTTTGGAAGCGTTTGGGAGACCGACCACAAGCGTCACTCTGGAAACCGCAATGACTGAGGAATTGGTGGAGGAAGGATCAGAAGAAGAATCCGAAGAAGAAGAAGAAGAAGACGCCGGTGGAGCCCATAGTTTTACCTCCCAGACCTGGGCATAGTGTCATACAGAACAGATGATGATGATGATCACACAGGCAAAGAAAGGAAAATTTGGTTGGTTTGTGTCACACCTGTATCCGGCGTCCGACGAGAAGGGGTAGTGCGTCGACGGTCACCCGGTGGCCCAGGGGTACCGCCCGCAGGTGGTTGATGTTGAGCTCGATTCCCGCGACGCGCTCCCACTTGGAAGCAATCTGGGCACCCATGCTTGCCACGGCCTCGGCAATGAAGGCCGAGACGCCGCCGTGCAGCACGCCAAACGGCTGATCAACAACGCTCTGCCTGCTTGAGTATGGATTCACGACGGTGGCTCACCTGGCACGAGTTGCGGGAGACGACGAAGGTGCCGTGGACGCCCTCGGGTGTCGCGGACGTGAGCTTGAACCCAATGTAGTCGAGCACGGCGAGGCCGGATATGTGCTGGTCCGATGACGATTCCTCCATAGCCTACCAATGCGTCTAGCCCCAAATTTGACAAAATTGTATCATGATGTGGATAAAGGCAATTCCACTATTTAAATTCTACCTACCCTTGGTTCCATTCCATCATCTTCCAGAAGACAAGACCTCTCTTATCATAGTTGCTTGCAAAGGTAAGGAACTTGATGCGCCCTATAGCTAGCTTTGCATTTTCATGACAAGAGAGAGAGAGTGGGCTTTGTTGCTCCAACACGGTGTCGACGTGTCCACCCGCCGACTGACACGTGGACAGCTAACGGGTGCCTACAAAAGGGGGTTTAGGGCTGGTGGTGAGAGGGAGAGCGAGAGAGCGAGAGAGAGAGGGAGGAAGCGCGTGTGTATGCCTGCTGCTGCTTGATGCCCGCCGCCTGCCGCATGACTCCTTTCAATCCTGTCTTCTTTATGTTCCTCTTCCTCGTCTTTCCTTTCAAGTATCTCCACTTGTGTTTGATAGTCAAGCCGTTAATACAGGGCAGCGCGCCCGTGTCTTAGATTCGTCCATCTGCCAGATCGTTGCACTGCTATATGGCTCCAGCATCGCAAAACAAAGGAGGTATGTGTCATCCCTTTCCCGGATCGTTGTTTGCTTGCACACGCTTGCTTACGCTTGGAGACTGCGCAGGGGGCCGCGTCCATGATGGTCCGCCGTCTGTGATTGTTGTTGGGGCTGGAGTCGCGGGTCTCGCAGCCGCGAGGGCCCTGCACAAGGCTTCGTTTAAGGTATGGTTGTTTTCCTATATGTCAATCAAGAGCACCGAGCCCAATGGGGGGGCTGGCAGGTCACGGTTCTGGAATCGCGTGGCCGGATTGGAGGCCGAGTTCACACCGACTATTCGTTCGGTTTCCCAGTTGATATGGGCGCGTCCTGGTAAGCACTAGCAATCTCTTGCTGCCTGATATTTTAACTTGCCTTTGCGTGTTTGCAGGCTACACGGCGTGAGCGAAGACAATCCTCTGGCGTCCGTGATTGGGCGCTTGGGCTTGCCTCTTTACCGCACCAGCGGCGATAATTCTGTTCTCTATGACCATGACTTGGAAAGGCACGTTGCTTTGTGTGTGTTTAGGCTGCATTTGTAGGTGCATTCTCATGAGCATGGTGGCTGGTGGCTATGGTTAGCAGCAAGCCCGAGTAACCACCATTTCTCACAGGTGAAATCTCCACCTGCTTACGCCATATCTCCAACCTGAAATCTTGTTGCTGGCTTCGCTGCTCAAGCTTTACTGAACTTTTCCCTTTCCTCCAGCTATGCACTGTTTGATATGGACGGGGTCCAAGTTCCACCGGAGCTGGTCTTTCGAGTTGGCGAGTCGTTTGAAGCGCTTTTAGAGATGGTACGCGTTTTTGGGGCTTGCAGCTTCTGCGACTGACATGTTTTTGTTTCAGACCAAAAAGATTCGAGAAGAATTCCCCGAGGACATCTCTGTGTCCAAGGCATTCTCGGTCGTGCTGGAAAGGCATCCAGAATTAAGGTAGTGGCGATTTTCTGCATTGGTGTGATGACTACTAACAACTGCATTGTAGACAAGAAGGCCTGGCCAAGAAAGTACTCGAGTGGTATCTATGTAGGCTAGAAGGCTGGTTTGGAGCGGACGCTGACCAGATATCTGTGCGATGTTGGGACGAGGTATGTTGTTTGTTGGCCAAGAGGGCTTAGTTATGAACACTTTGGTGCACAGGAGGAGCTGCTTGAAGGGGGCCACGGGCTCATGGTCCGGGGGTATTTCCCCGTCGTTCGACATCTAGCGGAGGGTATAGATATTCGGCTCAACCATAGGTGAGTGAGTTAAGCCCCATTCTCACAGGTTGCTTATGTTTTGGTATGCAACAGAGTCGTTCAAGTGATTCGACATAGTCAAGGAGTGAAGATTGTTACCGAGGATTCCCAAGTGTTTGAGGCGGACGCTGCAGTTGTGGCTGTTCCCGCGGGTGTTTTGAAGGCCAAAATCATCCGTTTCGAGCCGCGACTGCCGGCTTGGAAGGAAGAAGCTTTTGCCGGCCTTGGACTTGGCAATGAGAACAAGATTGCTTTGTGCTTTGACGTGGTGTTTTGGCCGAATGTGGAGTTTCTGGGCGTGGTTGCTTCCACAACGTACGGCTGCAGCTACTTTTTGAATCTGCACAAGCCAACGGGCCATCCCGTCCTCGTGTACATGCCCGCTGGCCGCCTCGCAGACGATATTGAGAAGCTGTCGGATATGGAAGCTGCGAGCTTTGCATTCGGCCTGTTGCAGAAAATCCTTCCAAATGCCGCCAAACCTGTAAGTAGTTTCATTCCTCGTGGTTTGTCAAGGTTGACGGAACCCCATTGCAGGTCAAGTTCCTGGTATCACGCTGGGGGTCCGACATCAATTCTCTGGGTTGCTATACCTACGATATGGTTGGGAAGCAACACGAGCTGTATGAGCAGCTGCGGGCTCCCGTGGACACACTCTTCTTTGCCGGCGAAGCCACTAGCGCGAGCTTTCCTGGCACTGTGCACGGTGCCTTCGCCACTGGGGCACTCGCGGCGTCAGAGTGTCGCAAGGGCCTCGTTGAGCGCGGCAAGTGCCTGGAGCTCTTCCAACCTGCAATGGCGGCCGAGGACATGCGACCCTTGCAAATCTCTCGCCTTTGATTCTTCTCTCGTCTATCATTTGTAGTCGAGGCTGGACAAGCACAACGCAAAAGCCTACGGACACACACATTGCTATTGTTAAGGGAATGTAGTTTAATTCGCTTCAGGAGTTACCTGAAATGCTGATATTGGATATCTGTAGTCCATTGTGTAGATATTCTTGTCAACCTGGGTGCCGTGACATTGTCATGCTGCGCACCAAAAGAAATTACAATAATAAAAGCACCTTTATGAACTGGAGAGCAATGCAGTTCCTCGCGTTCTCTGCCACCAGCTGGAGCCACCACAGAAGAAGAGCTACAGATAGACATAAAATCACGCAAACCTGAAAGTTCCGTTTCGAGGCCTGGCCGTTGCACTCTTCAACGTTGCACTTGTTGTGCAAGACCGTCATCCTGTCAAGCTCTCGACCGCTCTTGTACTTGTCAAGGATGGTACTTGAGCCCTTTGTCAGCGGCTGGAAGACACAAGGCTTGAGGTCCTCAGCCAACGCAGGTATGACGGCCGTCATCCTCCCGCGCCCTCTTCCAAACACATTTCTCCGGTAAATCACGCCGCCAACCTCCACTCTCACGCTCTTGGACGACAAACTGTCAAGTTACCCAGCGCGCGTTAAAGCCCGAGCAGCCAGCCGAGGTGTTAGAAAGCCTCAAAGACCAACCATTTACCAGGCTCAAATGACGGGCGCTGGCCCTTGTCATAAACCAAAAACTCGGTCCTCACAAAATTGGAACGCAGCTGCGAGACAGGACACATTGTCAAGATGAGCTGAGCGAGGACAAGAGCTCCACCACCTTTCCAAAGTAGTTCCCTGTCTTGTTTGATATGTCGTTCTCGTCTATAGAAATGGCATAGTTGCTGGTCCTGCTCTTTTTCCTCTTCCTGGCAGACAAGAGAAAGCGGTCCCTCTCGCCCAGGCAAAGCTTGTACCTGGTAGCAGCACAAGTTATACGGAGAGAGCGAGCGTAGATGCAATACCTTGAGTAGAGCATGTTAGGCTCGTGCTTTCTGTATATGTGGCACTGGAAGTGGCCACCGCTCTTGGGGCCCGGAGCATTGAGAAATACTCGAAAGTCCAGGATGTCGGGCACGAGTTGCCTGAAGCACGGAACGTCCCTGTGCGCTGGATCATAAACAGGAGTGATGCCTTGCTCTAGCAGGCGCCGTTCCAAAGGATCCTACACTTCACAAAGTCAAGCTAGTTGGTTGTCAGCCACCACAGTCGGAAATAGGAATCGCGATGGCGGCCTCCTTCACCTTGGCTTCGAAGTCCCTGCAGCGATGGTAGGTCCAAATCTCATCTGCGTCATTGGCATCCTGGAGCTTCCGTGCCTGAAGTGGCACTGGTAACGTTGAGAGGTTTTCTATGACCGTATAGCTTACCTTGTCCTCCATGAACCGGCTGCGAAGGCTGTCTTGCATCAACTCTTTCCTTCTCACCGGCAATGGCCTCGACACCTTCCAGGCCTTTTTACTGATGATCACACAAACACACAGATCAAGTAGAAAATGAGAATGCGCAGGGGCGGCTCACCCATCGCAGACCGAGGCATTCATTCGGGCAGGAGCTGAGACGCTGGACCTCGGGGAGAGAAAGTCATTGAGGACGAGCCCTGCGAATTAAAGAGGTGGGAAAGTTGGAAATGAGGGAACGAGAGCGCGCGCGCGCGCTCCTACTTGGAGAGACGTGGGCTTGATCGGTGGCAAGCTTGTTGGATGGATGGCTGCCCATGGCGAATGATCCTGGGTAACGGTGGATGACCTAAAAAATTTGGAGTGTTAGGGTTTTTGCGTGCGCGGCAATGAGCGGGGCGAGGCTGTGCACGCTCCTGGCCGATCTGGGCTATGATTCCTGGCAAATGCTGGATCCAGACAGCTACGAGTGGCCCTTCCAGTACGAAGAGACGAGGCCACTCCTCGACTGGCTGTGTACCAATCTGCGAACCTCCAATGTGCTCGCTGTGCCCGAGCTCCATCACTACACCCAGCTGCTCAGCCAAGGAAAGCTTCTCCAGGTGAGCTTGCGCTTCTTTTCTCGTGCCATTCATCCAGCGTGCGCGACTCCAGGGCGAGGACCTGGATTTTGCCTACGGCAGCATCTCCGCGTTTGAGAGCAAGAGATCAACCCAGGAGGCCGTCTTGGGTGCTGAGGAGTCCCTCAAGGAGATCCGGTAATCCATCCAGCTTCCTCTTGCTTGACTCCCTCGTGTTTCTTTCCCCAGGGAAGGCACGCACTGCCTCAAAGAAGAGGCTTCCGCATTGCAGCGGAGGGTCCAGCTTCTGCAAGCACACATGGACTCGCTCACTGCCTACACGTCGTCGCTCATGCAAGGGCGAAGAGCCAGAGTTGCTGTTGCATCCGCTGCAGGCAACCAGATGATGGTCGCCGAGGAGAAGCTGGCTAGTCGCAACTTAGAGGTAACTTTCTCTCGTCTTCTCTCTGCTGGCTAGGCATTCACAATTCACTCGCAGATGAACACCGTCCTTGACAAGCTTGCCTCGTCCGCTAGAGAGCTTGCGCACTATCACTCGGGGGAAGGTGCTTTGCTTGTTCTTTCTATGTTTTCTTACGTTTGCACGGGATTTTTGGCGGCTGCAGAGCAAGGGATCTTTCTTTCGTTTGCCGACTTGGGTCATTTCCTGGTTCAGGATCAAGCTTGTACCAAACAGCTCAACGAGTGGTTTGTGAAGCAGTTTGATGTGGTAAGGCACACTGTGTGCATGAGAACCACGCCGGTTTAACGATGCTCGCGTGTCACAGGGTCCCTCCCGGTTAGTAGCCGAAGAAGGAAAGTCTAAATGTTCGTGGGTGACACTTGATGATTTGGTAACGCAAGGTAAACACGGCCGGCACATTTGCTTTCTCCAGACTGACTGGCTCTCCTCGTGTTCAGGAGACTCCGAGAAGAGCCACCATAGGCGAGTTTTGGAACTGCAGCGCCTGCGCTCCATGTACGCACGTTGTCGCTTCTTATGTGCTAGCTCTGCTGTAACTGCTTGTCTTGTTCTTTCTGGAATAGGACAGTTTCGGCATAAGCGAGAGACAGTGGATTGACGCTCAGGTTGAAAAGGCGAAGCAGCTGGCAGTGCTTGCGACAGTCAAGTTGCAGGCTTCCGCCGATCAAGCGTATGTCCATTCAGATCTTCATTCCTTAAGGTAGGCGGCATTCTCCATTCCAGCTGCGTCGGTTGACGAGTCTAGTAGTGAAGGCGGAGGAATGCAGATGTAGGAAGCGAGCTGCATCCACTTGTTTTGAAGGAGGACAAGCTGCTTTCTGAGGCAAGTCTTTGAGTTTTCCAGACCGCGTGTAACTCATGTTGTGCCGCAGGCTGTTCCTTCACTGTGCTGGGAACTCGCGCAACTTCAAGACACGTATATTTTACAAGGTGATCACCTACACTTTTTATCTGCGGCTAACAGTGCTGGCAATGTGTTTTCAGGAGACTATGACCTCAAGGTCATGCGGCAGGAGTACTACATGTCGCAACAGAAACGGGTTGAGCTTTCAAGTTGATGATCTCGCGTTTGTTTTAACGAATTTTGGTGGGTGCCTGCTAGTTCATCAGCCACTTGGTCTGCCAACTCGCTCGGCATCGTTTCCTTGAGATCGCTTGCCATCTTGAGAGGAGATCTATGAACGGTGCATTTGAGCTGCTGAGGGCAATAGAGTCAGAGCTCGACGGGTACACCCAGGCTACCATCGGGCGCATTGTGAGATGGCGCGTGACATTTCCTGACCTGTTTGACGGGCACTTGTTTTTGTGGTTTCTCAGGATCGGTGTCTGTCATTGTCGCAAGCGGGTGCCGAAGCACAAGAGCATGGCGCTGTGGATGATCGCGACACTTTTCTGCATCGCGTTAGAGACCTCTTGAACATATATACATGTAAGGATGCGCCGCAAACGCGAAAGAGACTCATGCCCGGCTTACAGATGAACAGGGAGCCATTCCAATCTACGTGTCAGTTCCAGGTCTAGTCCAGCAGGTGAACAACTTGCAGGCAGAGTTGCAATCCCTACAACTGGAGCTTGACAATACTGAGGACAAAGCGAAATGCATAAGCGAGCTGTGAGTACAATCTATCACAGGTGCCATATTCAATCTACTGCTCGGCTTGTTGCAGCCTGACCATCATCAGAAGAATGCAGCAGCTTCTCTTTGCGTCATCGACGACTGCGCAACCAATTCTAACTCCTTGGGTATGCAAACCCGCCCGCTCTGCTCGTACTAACACTCAGTTTCGTTCTGCGCCGCCGAACAGCCATTGATGAAAGAGCTGGCGGACATGGAAAAGGTGAATTCCCAGCTTTCCTTGGCAATAGAGGAAGTGACTCGCGAGCACCGGGAGAAGGCAGAGGTACGGGCTGATTAGAAAGTCTCACCGTTAATCCATTGCATGCAGATTGTCAAACACCACCCTCATGAGGTTGGCAGGGAGAAGCAGGTGTTTGTCAACTTTTTCTGTGCTCCTGATCGGCTGCGGAGTCAGGTAAGGGAGCTGGCGGCACGGGTCAAGTCTATGCAGGCTTAGCCTTCTCTAAGCCATGACAAAGGTGTGATTGTAAAGCTTCTACTTTTCTTTGTTTCAATATATTCTCTTCCAGGTGCTGGAGCTGCCATCTGGTGCAGTTTGACTTCCAAGAACACAAGCTTGAAAAATTAGGCTTGACATGCGAGAAAACACGAAGCGGTTTGGACCATGGTAACTTTGGTTCCTGCAAGTGCAATCGAGGAGAGATTCAGAGGCGTTAGGCTATGGGGTTTGTCAACCACACAGCATTAATTTCTAGTGTATAAAATCGACTAGATCCAGTAGATGGATCATGGTTTAAGAAATTTCTGGCTCAGTGCTGAAGGTCCAAGCTGGAGACTCGTCTCATATGGTAGCGGTGCATTTCTATAGTTGCATGAAGGTACAAAAATCTGATAACAGGCTGATCAAGTTGATGCTGTGCGCGCACGGTGGATGTTGGAACAGGCTCCAGACTCCGAACAAAAAGTTTGTTTTTATCTTTTTTAATTTTCATTAAAAATTTTACAATGTAGTGCCTGGTTTAGGGCTCAAAGCCAGCACCACATTTGTTTTCCTCCAAATAATCCTCCGAGGTCTATACACATTTTAAGAAGCGATCAACTCAATATCATCGATAGTATCTGTCCCATTGTTCTCTCGTCTTCATCAGCGGACGGCGACGACGACGACACATCGCCCTCGAGAACAGCATCCAAGACGAGCTTCCGCTGCGCAATCCCATATATGTTCTCATCAACCGTCGACTTGGTCACCAGCCTGAGCCAAGAAAAACATAAGCAGCTTGCAAACACACCATAAAACCATATACCTGTAGACTGTCACGGACTTGGACTGACCAATTCGGTGGCATCGGTCCTCGGCTTGGCGGTCCATCTGCGGGTTGAAATCCACGTCGTGGATGATGACAGTATCCGCGCCCGTGAGATTGAGACCCTGGCCACCAGCTCGAGTAGAGAGCAGGAACGCAAATATGTCGAGCTCCTTGTTGAAATCGTCCACCAGGCTCTGTCGCTCACAAACTTGAGTGCTGCAAGGAGAAAAACAGCTAGCATCATGGATTATTCACTGCAACGCAGAGCTTTGGTACGTACCTCCCGTCCAGACGCCTGTAGCTGAGATTCATAACCTGGAGCACCCACTCGAGGATATCCAGCATTCCTGTCCACTGGCTGAATATCAAAGGCCGGTGACCTGCGCTCTGCAAGTGAGGGAGAAGCTTCACCAGGAGCTGCAACAACAAACTCTTTAGACACACAAAACATAACAGAAGGCATGGTTTCACCTGGCATTTTGCAGATTCGAGGGCATCTTTGTCACGCAATTTGGAGTGGCTCGCCAACATCCCATGCGTACAGCAGAGCTACACCACAAGACACAGTTTATTTTTATATGGGTGCTTGTCGGTACCTTGTGCAACGTATAGTCATTGTAACTACTGAGCTCCTCGACGATGCGCTCCAGTGTACACTCACTGCCAAAAATGCCATGCTGAAAGCACCTCTTGGCCAGCTTTTCCACGTCATTATTCGTGTAGATTCGTCGGACGAGCAGCGGGTGGTTCGCCAGCTGCAGCAAGCCACACGCACTCCTGACTTGGACACAAACTCAACCAAACCTTTCGAAGCTGCGTGAAGATGCTCGAAACCTGCCGTTGGGGACACGAGGACGTAAAAGACTGTCGATACTCCACCAACGCTTCCCTGTATGCAACATCTTGGCTTTCCACCATGTCAACAGATTCCACCTGGACATCCGGTAGAACGTAAAAGATGAAATACCGTACCAGATAGGATCAGGTACGCGTACCTTTTGAAGTTTTGGTGTCAGCTGATCCATCACGGCGGCCTTCACACGACGTAAAACAAATGGGGAAAGTATGGCCTGGATCTGCTTGATAAGGTCGATGTTATCTGCAGTCAACACCCTTCTCCCATTTCTGTTGTCCAGGATCGCATCGAACTCACAGTTTGTGAAGATGGCCGGCATTGTGAATTCTAGTAATGACCAGAGCTCCTGGAGGGAAAAAAAAGACAATCGGAGACTCAGCGCAAGTTACATCCACAAACGCACCTGGAGGTCGTTTTGCAAAGGGGTCCCGGTTATCATCAAGCGGTGGCAAGCCCGCCGGGCTAGCGACTTGAGGTTCCTGTTCCTGTAGCTCGTGCGATCTTTGAGAAGATGCGCTTCGTCCATGACAATACAGCTCCACTTCCACTTCCTCAGCATGCTGCGATCATCCTTGGACGCTGCACTGGCGAAATGGAAAACTGGTGGGAGAAAGCAAGCCAAGTATCCGCCTACCTCTTTCGCTCGAAGAGAGAATAGCCGGTCAAGAACACGTGAAACGGGGGTGGCTTGTCGGACCTCGCCGCAGACAGGAGCTCGTCTTTGAAGGCACTGCGCTCGTTACCATGGAATGGAATGACAGTGAAGGCAGGGCACCACTTTTCGAGCTCCCGCTGCCAGTTCTCTAGGACCGAAGCGGGAGTGACGATGAGATGCGGACCAGCGTCGCCATCCAGGTGCTTTATAAGCGCCAGAAACGCAATTGCCTGCAAGCACGATCACGTTTGGCGTATTTCCTAGAGACCAAAGTTGCCTACTTACCTGCACAGTCTTTCCTAGGCCCATCTCGTCGGCAAGGATCGCTGCGATGGGCAAAAAGGATGAGAAGCAGCACTGGTACTAGGAAAAGCGGTGCTCACCTCCGCCTAGACGCTTGCGATAGAGCAAAAGAAGGAAGTTAACCCCCACAACTTGGTAAGGGCAGAGCATTTGATCCTTGTTGGAGCCAGCCATCTGGCACGCTGCTTGTACCTCGGCCTGCGAGTTGGAAACCAAGAAAGAATCAATCTCGAGCAAGCAAAGAAAGAAAGAAAGAAAGAAAGAGAGCAAATAAACTTACATGAGAGACGAGCTTCGCGGCCTCGGTTAGCGCACTCCGGAGCTTGGCAGTGATCCTCTCGCATTTCCCCAGCGTGTGCTTGATCACATCCTGGGGCCTTCCCTGCAGATGCCGGATGGACGCATCGTCCTCCTCCAAGCCGATCGCCAAGCCATCGTCAGCTCTAGGCCTCAATGCCACGCTCTCCTCCTCATCGTCCTCGTCCCCCGGATCAATGACAGCCCTGCGACTCCTCTTGCCACTCACGCATTCGCCCTCGCCATCGTCGTCGTCGCTCACCACCACTCTCCTGCGACTCCCACCGCCGCCTGTGCGCCTTGGGGCGCCCTCTCCCACCTGCATTCCTCCCAGCTCCAGTACAAAGCCCTAAAGCTCCGCTTTGATCTATCAGCCCTAGACACGAGTAAAAGGTACCTGTGAGTGATAGTGATATATATATATATATCACTCGATAGTAGTGTTCTTCGTCTTCTTGTTGACACAGGATTCCAGGAAGTTGAAGTATGCGTATCTGATATCAAACGCCATGTCGTACCCTGGAGAGAGAAAACAAGCCAAATAAAAGAAGAAGCAAAGGAGGGATACGGCGCTAACAAACGACTTACAGAAATTGATGGCGATTGTCCTGCCTCCCGAGTCGGGCCGCTGAGTGACATGGTGGAACCACATGCTGGGCCTACACACACACGCGAGCAGCGCAGTTAGATCATTCAATGGAGTTTGTTTTGAGAGGAGGAGCTCACAAATAAAGGATCTCTCCAGCTCCAACTGTGCAGTGGAACGGCTCGCCACCTCCGCTGCTGAAGTACCTGGGAAACTTGTGCTTGTCTTGATGGCGGCACTCGGGATCCACGCTCGCCCACGGCACCATTCTCCGCGGGCGATCGCTCCTCATCACCAGCTTGCGCTCGTCCTCCTGCTGTGCCTGTTACGCATATATATATCAGCTAGCGAGCAAGGAATTTTACCGGCGATGGCACGTAGCTTGCGGCGGGGTAGTCACGGATGTAGAGCCTGTGGACGTCCACGGGTGGCAGCAGCGTGAAGTGCTTCTCCCCCGCCACAACAGCGTACAGGTTCTCGTAGTGATCCTTGTGGAAGGATGTCACGGAGTTCTCGTTGCCAATCCAGAGATTGACAGCCTCGGGCAGTGAGCCCAGCGCTTGAGTCGCCCACGGGATGTCGGCCTCCACGTCGTCGATCAGCCGCGAGTACTCTGTGCGCAGGCAGTCGTTTTGCTGCTGGAGGTACGCTACGTTGCTACTGCTTCTCTTGCCGAGAACAGCTTCCAGAGCTTGGGCGAAAGGCATCGACTGGACGTGAGCGCTGACGAACATGAGCGTTTCCTGGTCGCCATCGATGGGATCCAGATCGCCGTCGCCACCGCCGTCGGCATCTGGTAGCATTTCCATGCCGCGCACGTCGACGATTGAGTCTGCGCGGCCATCTGGAGTGAAATGGACGCTGACCTGCTGATCCCCAAGCGCTGCGCGAAGATAATCGTTGGACCACTTGCGGAGAGCGCTCCAGTGCTGGATGCCGCCCGTTACAATGCACGGCTTACCCGGCATGACGAAATCGCGAAGGAAACGCAGCGGAGACACTGGCGCTGCGACGCGCTCCACCTGGCTGCCCAGGGAGAGCTCGCGCGCCTCCCGGGACAGTAGCTCCATGGCCTCCTCCATGGCGCCAGAGCCAGAGCGAAGAACCCTAGCTAAAACCCTCCAAAGATAAAATGTATGCGCCCCGTGACCGGGAAAATGGGCCACCTCGTAGCGTTGCCGTACGAGCGCCATCATGTCCAAAACCCCTGATACGGAGTGGTAAGTAATTTCTTTTTACTGGCCGTGTGTGTTGGGGCGGAGGAGGGAGGAGGAGCCAGCGCCATCGCCATCGCCGCCTCCAAGCAGTAGTGGCAGTGGGTCTAGGGCTCCAGCGGCGGTGCACGACTAGGCGCCGCGCGTAGGATGTAGAAGAAGGTACTCGCTGCTGAGCCGAGATGGGATCATCGGGTCGGGCGGCCGCGAGACATTGATAATCGTGCTCTGCTGCGCAGGTCCTGATCTATCTTTCTTTGCGGGAAATTTGGAGGCTTCTTGGCTCGCATGTCGAATCTGTGCCATTGCGCATGGCGAATGAGCCATTTCTTGCGGCCTCCCTCGCAATGCAGGTAGGCTTTCCCTCTTTCCGGGCCTCAGATCTTCCCCGTTGATCGTCTTTAATTGGCAGCTCCGCGGATCTTAGCAGTGGGGGAGAGATTGGAGAAAGAATGTAGAGCGCGGGGAGGAGGAGAATCCCGGTCGCGTGTCCGCATGCCCTAATTTAGGGCAGGCCAGGGGCAGATGAGGAAGCGGAAGCTCGGCGATAGCAGCACTGGTTGATCATGGTCGCTGCTTTGTCTTCGTCATCACCAGCCACAGCCACAGCCACAGCCACAGGAGGAGTGCCACAACAAAGAGGGGATTCCATCCCAGCTCTGGCAGACAAAGGCTCTAGTGGCAATGGGGAGATCCTACGCAAGCAACACCGCAGCAGGGAAATCACCTCCAGGTACAAGTCCACCACACCGACCTCCATTCCCACCCCGCCTCCCACCACTCCAGCTCGCCGCTTTCCTTCTCCTCTCATCGGTCGCAGCTCCAATGGCCCGGAAGGCCCCAAGCGAGCAGTGTCGGCGGAGCGCAAGAGGCCCGACTCGCCAGCCTCGTCTTCGTCAACCACTAGCGGCAGTAGTGGCAGGCCAGGTACTCCGAGAACGGTGCCGAGAGTTTCTTCTGGGCCGGGGAATGCAGATGCGTTGCGCTCGGCTCAGCGCTTGTGGCCCTCCACCCACGCTCTATCCGCATCCTTGCAGCTGGATCATACTCTGAGGCCCGCCGAGAATGGCATCCGCAGGAGCTTATCTTCGGACAAGGCCCCGTCTGACAGGAAGGGGACACCAGAGAGGAAGAGAACTCCTGTTCGGCGGCCAACAACGGATCAGGCTGAGAATGCACGGCCTCAAGACAACTCCGGTGTGCACAGGTGGTCTGCTGGAAACTCTCCGAAAGCACTGAGCCGGAGCGTAGATCTTAGCTCCGACAAAGATAAAAGTGGGAAGACGACAGGTCTAGTGGTGCAGGGACGAGCCATGAATGGTACCACTCGGCCGGTAAAGCGTACACCTCCAATACGCAGTTTGACAAGGTCGATCAACGATGGCCCGTTGCCTGACTCGCCACAAAGTGTATCTCGGCATATGCTCTCGGAGAGCAGGGGAAGGCCCAAACGGGACCTTGAAAATGGCGGAGGCCGAGACATGGCCCAACATCAGCAGCAGGTTGACGAGTCTGTTCGACAGCTTCCTGATGAAACGGAACTGGCAAGTTTGGAGAGCCAACCATCGCTGGATAACCTCTCGGACTGCGAGAGCCTATCTTCGTCGGGCTCCGGTGCCACCACCGTCACTTCTTCCGGGTCTGTGAAGCGCACTACAGCCAGGTCGAGGCGTCTCTCTCAGGGTGACATAGTTGGCTGCTCGCTGACGGACCAAGATTTTTCTACGTTGGGAGGGAAGAATGTTCGCCGGTTGAAGAGTCTGTCGGTTTCGACTGCCTCGCAGTCTACGGCGATGTCACCCTCCCGTCTGTCGGCGCAGCAGCCACCGTCCCCGTCCCGGATGCTGGTATCCTCCCCATTTCGAAGTATTCCGAGTCCCACCAGGACGAGGATTCCATCGTTTCAGCTTCCACCAAGCGGGCACAGCAGCAGAGCTAGCAGCATTTCCAGCTTGCTACATTTTCCCATGGACATGCGCAAAGGAAAGAAAGCTATGAGCCAACAGGAAGAAGCTCAGTATCTGCGTATACTGCACAACCGCTGGCTTCAGTGGTGCTTTGTCAACGCTCGAGCGGAGGCTGCAAAAAATGCTCAGAGGGCCATAGCAGAGGTGAACGTCTCTAACTCTTTTTCTTTTCCTGGTGACTGATTCCATTCTATAACATTTGGCAGAGGTCCATCTACAACGCGTGGCTGCAAACGTCGGAGCTTCGAAAGTCTGTAGCCATGAAACGGATCAAGCTGCAACAAGCGAGACAAGCGAGAAAACTCCAGGCGATTCTCTCGTCTCAGGTGAAACGCATTATGCTGTTGTCATGTACGTTGAGGCTGACATGTGTATACCACCCAAGGGCCCTCACCTAGAGAGCTGGGCGGCACTTCACGCCGAGCATTCGGCTGCATTGTCTGGGGCGATGGAAGCTCTAGAGGCTGCAGTACTGAGGGTACCTGTGACTGCCGGTGCAAGGGTAATGAATTCTTTCCTTTTTCTCCTTCTTTTCCTGATGCGACGAGATTGTTGACGATGTGCAGGCCGACGTCCAAGCTATTAGGGACGCTTTATGCTGTACGGTGGATGTCATGGGATCCTTGGGGTCGGCTGTTGTGAATCTCATGCCTAAGGTATGCATGCTCCCTGTTTCCTTGTCTTTTAACTTTATTCGCTGTCACAGACTGAGAAGATGGACGGTCTTATCTCGGGGCTTGCGGAGGTGGCCAAACAGGAAAAGGCTACACTTGAAGAGTGCGGTGCCTTACTGGATAGACTAGCTGCATTAGAGGTGCGTGGCTTGTGGTTGTTGTATGCGACGTGCTAACTTCTTTGCTTGTGGCATGGAATAGATAGAGGAAACAAGCCTGAGAACACATTTTGTGCAACTCGAGTGCGAAAAGAGTAGAACCAACCTCAACTCCTCCTGGATCGAAGCTCCACTGAGAACACCAGCAAAGACTTGCTAACTCGGCAAAGACGGCAGCAGCAGCAGCAGCAACACTTTTGGTTTTCCTCACCATTGCTCGCTTTCCCTCGTGCTCACTCATGCTCCAGCTGCTCGTTCGTTCGTTCGTTCGCGATCACGCTCCCGAAGGTATTTGTAAATTAGCTCTAGTCCTCTTTTGTTTTGCAACTGGAGAGAGAAGAGAGCGAGGAGACCTGCCGTCGATGATCTCGCCCTGTCTATACAAGCAAAAGTTAACTACCACCTTTAATCACTGACTTTTGTGCTAGAAAGATTCGAAGGATCTAGGGTTTATGGCTATGGCACTGTCGCTTGCGCGGGCGTGGGAATCCAGCATTCTCCCTCGCAGGCTCCTTCCAGCGGGCTATCGACACAAGAAGCTCATCTTCGTGGCCAGCAGCGGCCCACTCTACATCCTCGATTTTGGGCGGTACAAGAAGCGGGAGCTGGAATCGGTGCCCAATTCCTATCTCCGCTGGATCGTCACGCAGTCGCCACACAGGAAGCGCGCATACTGGGCGCCGCTAGCCCAGGCCGTGCTCGACAAGCGCAAGGCGCTCGAGGCATCCAAGTACCCGCCGCTGGTGGATCACATTGGCGTCTTCACAGAGGACCAGCTCGATCATATGTGCCGCTGTGGCCTCGTTAAGAGGGAGTGTGAGCAGAGGAAGGAGCTCCGCCGCTACTCGCTCTTCCCGCCCGTCTAGTAAGCTTCCTTGGTCAGCCATAGCTAGCTAGCTAGATCAAGATGAGGAATGGGAGTAGGGTTGCTTGCTCCTTGGTGGAGTATGCTAGGGCAGAATGGAGGTGGAGCGAGTGGTGGTGGCGGTGGACGTGCGGCATTTGATCGGGCAAGCGCGCAGCTATGGCTGTGCCTTGGAGAGCTTGGTGCGCAGGATCTTGGCCATGGTAAGCAGCAGCAACACAATGTGGGCATTCACCTTCTTGGATTCGCTCGCGTCTGGGGCGTCGACGAGTGTGCTGGGGAGAGCTGGGACGGCGCCGTTCGCGTCGGCGAGAAACGAGCGTAGCATCAGGGCATTCCGGGATTGCGTGGACAAGCTACTAGTGGGAGATGCTCAGGAAGATCACGCTGCTGCTGCTCCTCGCCATGCCTGGGCATTCCACATCGCGAATGCGTTACTGCCGCTTCTCACTGCTTACTCGTGGGATCCGCTGCTCCTCGACGACAATGGTGATCGCGGGAAGTCGATGCTGCTACCCATCACCCGCCCGAGCTTGTTGCTAGTGCTGTCCACGGCGCCATCCCGGCAAGAGCTCCATGCATTCCTCTCCTCGTCCTCGGACACGGCCGGGCTTCCCGAAGAAGAGCGAAGAATCGCTTCTCTCCACAAGCTCTTGGAAAAGAAGAACGTACACGCTCTTTGGTTCCAGCCGCCGGGAGAAGCCGCCACCTTGATGGATTTGCTCCAAGCTGTCAAGAGCTCCTCCTCCTCTTCCTGGGGTTTCTCGTCCGTGGACACCTTCCTCGTCGCCACCCTCGTCATGCCACACCGTCTCCTCCTTCCAGTGCTTTTGTTGCCGCTAGTTTTCCCACGCACCACCCAGCGCCATCTTACTCCTCCAGCCAAGCTCCGTGTGCGCATCTCGGACAAGCACCGGTTTGTATGTGACGTTGGCATCACATCACTGGGTGAGAGCACAAGTTTGGACGAGCACGGGTGTTCCAAGATTCGTCTTGCTCTCACTGCCGTGCTTCCACGCAGCGATCGAACTGTGGCCTCGGCGCAGCAGCACAGAGTAGTCGAGACATACGTCGTGTACCAGCATCGGCAAAGGAGCGGGATCGGCAAGGAGCTTACTGGAAGCGCGAGACGCGAGTTGCTACAAAGGCTTGAGCACTTGCCCGAGGAGCTCGTCTGCCGGCAGCACCATGAGCTCAGCTTGATCCTGCTCTTCCTGGCACGTCAAGTTGCTGTTGCTCTCGTGGATATGGAGGTTACGCAGGGTGGGACGACGAGACAGCTGAAAGGATTTCTGGAGCCACTGTCCATCTCGTCGGCCACGTTACGTATAGTCACAGGACAAGACGCTCTCACCAGCGCGAGAGTTTCGAATGCCTCGGACGACGCAAAGCAGCCATGCACACGGCTGCTCTCAGGTAGCTGGAACGAGGCGTGGAGCTGGTGTATGAAGTTGCTGCTCCAGAATGCAAGTATGGACTGGATGGACCCGGTATTCAAAGAGTCCATGTACCCGGGAGTTTTCAAAGCTTGGAAGAGACAACGGTGGCAAGAGAGCACGTCTGGACAAGTCGTTGCTGCACCCGACACGGGACCAGGTGATTGCAAGCATCAAGAACAAGATGATAATGATCCAGCAATGGACGTCTCGCAGGACATGGCAGAGTCGTATACCTCTTCTCTAGCCGAAAGGCTTGAAGGTTGCATCAGTGCCGGCAACTTCGACGCAGGGAAGCTCGTGAGGGACACGGCTGCCGCTGTCCAGGCGTGTCGTGCTCCTCCAGAAACGATCCACAACTTGCTCCTCCTGGCTCCCAAGGAGTTGTCCTTCAAATATACGGAAGGCGGCAGCAGCCATTCGATGGATCACAAACTCAACGAGTATGTTTTCTCGCTTCATGTTTTCTCTCTGACTTGGATTGCCCTCCAGATACACGCTTCAGATCCAGCTTCGGCTTGAAATGCTAGCCGCTGGCCAAGCACCGGGCATGGAGGCCGAGTTCACGGAGCAAGTCTGTGAGCTTCTGTATGACATCCAATTCAGCCTTGGTGGTGATATCTTCACGGAGGAGGCGCCCCTTGTCAAGTTTGCTGACCGAGTCGTGCGCTCAAGGTGACGAGTTTACATTCCCTTTTGGTTGGCAGTCCTGTTTACTTTGTGTGTTTACTTTGTGTTTGCAGCTACGAGAAGGTCCCTCGCGTTGTCGACGACATTTACACGCGGATGGAGTTTCTTGGATACGATAGCCCCGAGCCAAACGCAGTGGAAGAAATGCCGCTAGCAGCAGTGCCATTGGCATTCTCGGAGGAGGTTGTGAGGAGCGGGAGTGACGTTACGAAGGCCCAGATGGACGTGGAGAGAGCTCGGAGGCTATCACACTTTTCTGGGTTCCAACAAAAGCGTAAATTCGTGAAGAAAGCGCGGCTTGCTGCTACACCAAGCCACAAAGCAACTGTGGACTCGGTGCTTGAAACACCACACATTCAACTGTGCTCTTCCCGACCCAAGGGGCCGTCTGTGCTACCACGGCGCTCAATCTTCCCGTGATTCTTTCTCCAGGATGTTGGACAAACCGAAAGATATACCTTGAGGCGACATTTAAAGGAAGTCATGGATCATCAAGGTCAAACGGGTGACTCGAAAGATCTTTCCTTTTCAACTGACCGTGCCCAGACCAAACAATTTTGTTATTTCATGAAACTGGAGTCAAAACGGAATGTTGCGGTGATCTCTTCGAATTCCATATCCCGGCTGTTCACAAGTAGCCTTGCTTGAACACGCCGCCGAAGCGGTAATCTCCTCTTTCATACTGCTTGCCAAACTTGTGAGTGATCCAAAAATGCGGCCCTATTGTTCGAGCTAGATCGAACGCTTGCTTCACGCTACTAACGCTGATCAGATTGACACTAGGCCATTAACTAGTTCAGCTTCGATAATCTTGCACTCGGTGCCAGCCTAGCTGCTTAAACTCTATGGAATGGGATAGCATCGTTCTCTCGTTGGAGCAGGGCTGGAACAATGAGACTCGCGGCGATCGTGTTGGTGGCCTGGTTCGTCTTCCCGGCCGCGAGAAAAGCTAGCTCCAAGCCATCGAAAGAATTGTGGAAGATGAAGACGATTTAGCAAGGTTAGAAGAAAGAAAATTGCTCCTCTTGAAGCCGAACAACGAGCATGCCGTGCTTGCTACGAGGTTAAGTTTGTATCATTTTGTGTCAGCTCTGGGTGCAAAACGAAAAGAAAAGTTATCCATGGTCCACTGCGAGCTTCGAGGCCGCTCTACACCGACGACTTTAGATCTTGGCCGGTATGTTCTGAGAGCGCACAAGAATCTGGCTAAGACGAGCAAGCTTTTGACTTCTTGTACTGCGTAGCGTTTGAGATGATGGATGCACAGTGGCTCGCAATGCGTGCTTCCTGGAGGTAAAAGAACCAGGTGGGATCCCATTCCGGAAGCATCACCGAGGTGTGGTTTCGTCAAGAGGAGTGTGAGGAGCTCTGCCGATACTCGCTCGTGTTCCTTGCTGTAAGTTTGGCCACAGAAACCGTAGATAGAAACTAGAAATGTGGCTCGACAATGCTCACGCCAGGTGGTTTCCGGAGCCCTTTGTCTTGCATGCTTCGTCTCAAGCACGCAGCGTCCTCTCGCCGGCCAACCGCCACAAACATGTTGGACAGGAGCACGTAGTGATTGCTGCAGCTCTCGTCTTGTCTGCCGCGATGCCATTGCCTATGATGTGACTCTGCTTCCTCACCACGCGTGCTCACTGCAACTCCCATGCAACCCAGCTGCTGCGCTGCTCGGGCTCCGCACTCAACGTCCCCGTGAGTTCTGCACGCGGCCAGCACCGTCGACCATGCCACAGGATCCGGCGAAAACGGCAGGCCATGAACCAGCCGTTCCGCCTCCGCTACTTCTCCCGCCCTCGCCACGATGTCAATCATTCTGTAGTAGTGTTGCCGGGTGGGGCTGCGGTAGTGCTCGCTGCTCATCCATGCAAACAGCTCACAGCTCCGCCGCAACATCCCGACGTGACTGCACGCTCCCAGGACATGCATGAAGGTGATGCAGTCTGGGGTGAAGCCGGCCAGCACCATTTCCTGGAACAGGTCGAGTGCCTCGTGCCCATGCCCTTTGGCGGCATACGCACCGATTATGTTGTTCCACGACGCCAGATTGTGCTGTGGAGTGTTGTTAAAGAGAATCTTTGCATCCTCGAGTCGCCCCTTGTGTGCAAAGGCAGCCACCATGCAGTTCCACGAGCAAGTGTTGCAGTGAGACATCCTCCCAAAGGTAGAGACTGCCTCCTCAAGTTGCCCGTTTGCCGCATAAGCTGCAAGAGCAGCATTCCACGAGAGGTTGTTTCTTTCCGGCATAGAATCAAACAATGTTTTCGCCTCTACCATCTGCCCAGACTGTGCATATGCTTCTATAATGCTGTTCCATGAACGCACGCTTTTCTCTGGAAATCGATCAAACAACTCCTTGGCCAGCTCTACATGCCCGTTTACGGCATACGCTGAAACCATGGCATTCATCACCGCAACATCTTCTGGCAGCCGCTCAAACACCCGTTTCGCCTCCGCCACGTCCCCCAATACCGCATAGCACCCAATCACCGCCGCTACCGCAGCGGCCGTGCACACGGGCATCTCCTCCAGTGCCTGCTTCGCCTCGACACAGTAGCCATTCCCCGCCAGCGAGGCAACAAGCGCGCTCCACGACCCGAGGCTTCGCTCCGGCATCCGCTGGAACATCGCCTCCACCTCCTCGATGATCCCGCTAGCTCCCAGCGCGGCGATCATGGCGTTCCACGACACAACCGTCTTGTGAGACAAGCACTCGTGCAGCCACTGCGCCTCTTCGATCGAACCCTTCGCCGCCATCGCCCCGATGATGGTGTTCCACGACACGGGATCCCACTGCGGCATTTTGTGGAAAATGCGCTTGTCGTCCTCGAGCAGCTGCCCGTTCTTGGCCTGCGCCTGGAGCAGCGCGTTCCATAGCACCACGTCGCGGATGCTGGGCATGGCGTGGAAGCCGGCACTCGCCTCTTCCAGCAGTCCCGCGTCGGACTGGGCGGTGAGGAGGATCGCCCACGACACGGCGTCCCACTCGGGCATTTTGCCGTGGATGTGCCGCGCGGTATCAACGTCCCCGCCGTGACTGTGCGCCGCCAGCACCGCGCCCCACGACACGATGTTCCTGCCGCTCGGCATGCGATCGAACAGCCTCTTGGCCTCGCCCCAGGTGCTGGGACAATCGCCCCGCGCGTAGGCGGACATCATTGCGGTCCAAGACACGACGTTTTTGTCATCGCCCTCCATGGAATCGAAGATCGTTCGAGCTTCACACACATGCCCGGCTTGGGCATACGCACACATGACGACCGTCTTTGAAAATACGCAGTGCTCAGGCAAGCGATGGAACACTCCTAGCGCGTTTTCCAGTTCCTCAGCGTCTGCGTAGCATTGTAACATAGTCGTCCACGAAATCTCATCTTTGCAAGGCGCCGCATCAAACACCCGCTGCGCTACTTCTATATGCCCTTGTTGGGCATAGCCTGCAAGCAAGGTGTTCCACGAGACGAGGTTGTGACATGGCATGGCGAGAAAGATCTCCTGCGCCAGACGTTGTTGCCTGTCCTGTGCATACATCCTCACCATGGTCGTCCACGACACCACGTCTCTGGCGGGCATGACGGAGAAGAAGATCGCAGCCGCGTCGTGGAGGCGGGCAGAGGTGGCGTGCGCCTGCACGAGGATGTTCCAGGAGAAGGCATCTGGCTGCTGAATGTGCTGGAAGACGCGGCAAGCGTCGTCCAGGCTGCCGCAGCGCGCATACATCTGGACGAGATGATTGGCGATCAAGGTGTTGGAGGCAACGAGATTCTCGTGCTTGTGCTCGAGCTGCCTGGCGCGGAGCAAGCTCCTGCACTGGCGCAGCTCACCTGCGATGGCAACCAGCTCCACTCGCATGACATGGTTGTTCTATATGGTGAGAAATCTTTCGATCAATAGATTGTACAAAGCGTGGTGATCAATCTCAAAAGCGTTAATGCTTTCTTCTTGTCTAGTTCTTCTAGTAGTCAACTTGTAGCACTGTAGTTGCTCGAGGGATCATTGGTCAGCAACGTGATGCGCATGCGAGCTTAGAAAATGCGATTTTGTATCTCTATACACTCTGGCATATTTTTTCAGTGGCGATAGTTTACACGTGGAATATACGGATTTCACTCAAAGAAGAATGATTTTCCTGCCTTCAAGTCGAGCCGAATCCTGTCCAGAACAAGTCGTCTTCCTCCAGGAAAGATCCGCCCCGCGACTCGCTGCTCTGGAGCATTTCGCTGCTGGGCTCCTCGAAAATGTGTGCGAGATCGAAGGGGTCGAGGATGGTTGGAGCGGCAGCAACAGAACCAGCCTCGAAACCCACCAGACATTGATGACTCCTGGGCTCCTCGTGCTGCTGGCTCTGCGAAACTGGAGAATTTCTGCTGCTGCTGCTGCTAGTACTGCTGCCGCCGCTGTTGCTGCTGTTTGTGAGTGCCCAAGACATGGATCTGGGAGTAGCAGCAGTCGCGGCAGGAGCTTCGAATTCACTTCTAATAAACCCTGAGGAGGTTGTGTGCATAGAGGTTGATCTAGCGTGTGTCACGGGATCAATCCCAAGCGCCTTGAACTTCTTTTTGATGGTCGAGTTCCAGTAGTTCTTGATCTGGTTGTCTGTGCGACCGGGGAGCTTTGCAGCAATCTGGGACCATCTGCTCGTTGTATGGGAAAAGTTTCAGGGTTCGTAGCAAACACTGGAAACATGCTCATGAAGTGAAAACTCCCACCTGTTTCCCACAATTGCATGCATTTCCACAATGAACTTCTCCTCCTGGGCCGAGAAATCGCTATGGTTGAGCTCCGGCCTCAGATAATTGATCCATCGCAGCCTGCAGCTCTTCCCGCATCGCTTGAGACCTGTCAGGATCATCACATGTACGAGATTTCATGAGAGTCACATGATGTTTATATACCCGCATGCTTTGGAATGTCACTCCATCGGCTGTGGCCGTGCTTGAGCAGGCACTCCATCAATCGCTCGTCTTCCTCTGGCGACCACAGCCCACGGCGTGCCATCAAAGGTCTCCTTGCTCGAAGATTTGTCTTACCACTGCTATTAACTTCCATTGTCCTGCAAGATCCAAACTTGGGACCTTTGAGTTCCTGGACAGCACTGTGGAGAAGGAAAATATTCCTCTTCGCCCATAACCTTCTCTTCTCCAGTGACTATATAACACAATTCTCAAAGAACTGTATCGTTTTTTTGTTTCGATTTAACTACCATTTGTAACTGCGAGACGTGCTTTTACTTCTCTTTCCCTTGGAAAATCTTTGTATTGTTGGACCCGCCACCATTGGCAGTGTGCAGCTACGAGCCTAGATGAAAGCTAGTCTCCGAGGTTGGCGCGATTATCATTTCTTGAGCGCTGTAATAATTAAGCCGGCGGTGGACCAAGTTGAGGCAAAATGCCAAGGCTCTTGTTTAATCAAGACTGTAAGCATGAAACACGATGATTCGAGGATTTGGTGTGATTTCCAATAAAAGCGCGTCGGCATAGCATCGCCCTCCGAGACTCGACAAATGCCCGCAAATAAAATTTGATCGTGCCTGTTGTTGTCCTAGAGAATGAGAGAGACATTATAGACGGGAATTCAAGGGAAAGGTGGACAAGGGACACCAAGCAAGCTTCTAAAAGAGCTGGCGTTGCCTGTGGCTGCGATGGCGAGCTCGTTCTACATTGCTGACCAGGACGTGTCTCACGCTCGCCTCGCTCGCTCGTTGCTTTCCCTTGGCTACAACTCAGCCAACTGGGCGACCCATTCCTTGTTTCTTCGCGTTACGTTACGGGGCGAGACTTTGTCAACGCTCAAGGCTGGCCGTGAGAGACGAGGAGCACTCACTGGAGGGATTGCGGCCAAGCCAGCCTCGAATCTTGGCAGTGGGGGCCTCCAAATCCTCCTTATTTGAAGTCTCGGGAAGGACGAGCTCGCAAATCTTCTCCAGTCGTGTGGTGCCCACAAAGATGTTGCTCACACAGGATCGGCTGCTTGGGCGACGCCGCTGAATCTCTTATCCTGGATCCCATGCTGCTCAGAGACGATGTGTCCTGGAACAACATCTAGACGATGCGACGTACGTGTGTGACAAGATGCCTCTTTGGAGCATTGCAACATTCTTTTTATTGTTACGCGGAGCAATGCAGAATAACGAAGGTTGCCCAATGTCGAGGAACTCTAAGCTAGCAGCTTATGCCCCAAATGGGCATCAATCGGCGAAGTGTTGTTTTGAAGAGCGAGGACGTTATCTCCTGGAACAGTTTGTTTCGAGCTACCAAAACGGGCACCTGGATCACTCTTTCTTTTCATGCTGGAGTGTAGCACGGTAACTTGGACCTCCATGATAGTGCATGGTGAGGTCTCGACCGTGCCATGGAAACTTTTAACTCGGTGCGTGAAATTACATATGTATATTTGGCCATTCGAGTTATCCTTGAGTCATCTCCATCCATCATTGCTTCTGCATATCTTTTCATGGTATCAGAGCCTTGAGGGATATGATAGCAGCGAATGTTCTAAATGGTCATGTACATAGTGCCACTGTGGTATTTACCTCTACACCCTTACATGAGGCTTTGGGTTGGACAATAATTTGGATCCATGGAAAAAGCACGCGAGATTTTCCGAAGTGGAACGTTGTTTCATCGAATGCTATGATCCAAGCTTATACCCAAAACGGGCGAAGCTTCGAGGCCGGCGTGGAGCTACGTCGGGCTGCTGCACGCCATGGTGGAGTCTGCCAAAAACTCGTTCGATAATCTTGCGCGCTTGGTTGTTTGTAATCTATATGTTGCGGGGAGAGAGAGCTGGAACAACGAGAAAGAAGAGCAATGTTCCTGAGCTTTCCTCCTCCTCTTCAGCTGATCAAGACACTTGCCAAGTTGCTGCTCGTCACTGCTGGGAGTTCAGTTTGTATAGCTGGGTGTATTAGAATTCCCTATCAACCAAAGCGAACAACCCATATCAACCATGGTGCCTGCCGCGCCGCCCACCTGCTGGGCTTCGAGGCGGCTCTACATCCACGACTTTAGGAGGTACAAGAACCTGGTGGTGATTTTCGCTAGATCTCCACATAGGAAACATCTTCACCGAGGCCTACATGCCCGAGACGAAGAACCCGGGAATAGCTGCTCCGTGGACCGAGGCACCGACGGTACCCAGGAAGATACAGAGGACCTACAAGATCCCATTCTCGCAGGCAAAGCAGGACAGTGACGATCTAAGCTTCGGATCGTGCCATCCGTTTGTCGTCCTCGGAGCGCGCGCGCGCCTGTGCCGGGGATGATCTTCTCTCTGGCGGCTCAGCTACTCGCGACCATTACTGCCCGTTTCTGGAGTCGCGGATGCTGGGATGGCGAGTTGCCTTCTCCTGCAGTCCCGCGTCGAATGAGTGATGAGGAGGATCGCCCACGAAGACACGGGCTGCTGGATATGGACTTCATGAATCAGCGTCTGCGTGGCATTGTAGAGTCAGGCTGCTACTGGCATACATAGATCTGGACCATCTGGACGAGATGATTAGCGAGCAGGGTGTTGGCGGGGATGAGATTGCCGTCTTGTTCGCAAGCTGCTGGCGCAGAGCAAGCTCCTGCAACCAGCTCCACTCGCATGACATGATGACCGGTGTATATGGCGATAAATCTTTCAATTGTTTTGTAGTTCTAGCAGTGAACTTTTAGCATTGTAGGTGCTGAAATGATCATTGATCATGTGATGCGCATGCGAGCTTAGAAAAAGGAGTTTGTGCATGGAGATAATGGTTTTTCTTGCCTTCAAGTTGAGCAGAATCCTCCCCAGAATAAGTAGTCTTCCTCCAGGAAAGATCTGCACGACTCGCTGCTCTGGAGCATCCCGCTGCTGGAATCCTCGAAAATTTGTGCGAAATCGAAAGGGTCGAGGATGTTCGTGGCCTCCAGACCATGACTTCTGGGTTCTTGATCCTCGTGCTGCTGGCTCTGCGAAGCTGGAAAATTTCTGCTGCTGCTGCAGCTGCTGCAAGAGGCGACTTCAGTGGATCTGGCAGTAGCGGCACTTGGAGCTTCGAATTCACTTGTAGAGCCTGAGGAAGTTGTGTCTATAGACTGCTGGGTCTGAGAGACTGTCACGGGATCAATCCCAAGCGCCTTGAACTTCTTTCTGATGCTCGAGTTCCAGTAGTTCTTGATCTGGTTATCTGTGCGACCGGGGAGCTTTGCAGCAATCTGGGACCATCTGCTAGTTATACGGCAAAAGTTTCACTGGTTCGTAGAAACATTGGAAGAGAAACCCCACCTGTTTCCCACAATTGCATGCATTTCCGCAATGAACTTCTCCTCCTGGGGCGAGAAATCGCTGTGGTTGAGCTCCGGTCTCAGATAGTTGAGCCATCGCAGCCTGCAGCTCTTCCCGCATCGCTTGAGACCTGTGCTCACGATCATCACCACAGATCATTTGTCTCTATGAAACCACTTCTCATGTCAGAGATGTGTATATACCGGCATGCTTTGGAACGTCACTCCATCGGCTGTGGCCGTGCTTGAGCACGCACTCGATCAATCGGTCGTCTTCATCTGGCGACCACAGCCCACGCCGTAGCATCAGAGGTTTCCTTGCTCGTGGATTTTTCTTACCGCTGCTATTAACTTCCATTTGCCTGTCTTCTAAAAGAATTGTGTTTTGTGCCACCATTGTGTATAGCCGTTTAACACAACAAACTCGACGACTATCATTAATTAAGCCTAGCCATAATTATAGAGACAAAAGCTAGCTAGCTACCAACCGTCACAATTAGAAGTATCACCCTCTCTCCAAGACTTGACAAATGCTCGCAAATAAAATAGGTAGCGAGGGCAGCTTTGATCGTGCCTGTTGTACATTGTCCTAGAGAATGAGAGAGACACTTGTCGCTGCGATGGCAAACTCTGCCTCATGCTCGTTGGGCCACACTTGGCTAGATTCCTCTTCGGTTTCGACGCGACCCATTCCTTGTTTTTCGGAGATCCAGCCATCCCGGGGGCAGGGTGGACACACTTCTGTCAATGTGTGATGAGAACTTCGTGTAGATGCAAGGCCTTTTGTGTATGAGATGGCGGCAGAGGCGTCTCAATGCTGCGCAAATCTTCTCCAGTCGTGTGGCGCCCAGAAAGATGTTGCTCATTTGCAATAGATCGGCATGGTGGATGCTGCTCTATTCTACTGCGAACTCACAACGAGGTGTTCTGGAATGCAAGCGACTGCCCAGAATGGGCATCCAGAGAATGTGAAGTACGTGTTTGGCAAGGTGCCCGGAGCATTGAACGTGGAACATTCTTTTTTATGCTTACGCGCATCAAGGCATGGTACTGGAAGCAGTTCGACTCTCGTACAATGCCCGAGCACAACCTCATGTCGTGGAACGCTATGCCGGCAGCTTATTCCGAGTATGGGCATCAATCGGAGGCGAAGTGTTGCTTTGACAAGATGCCCGAGCGCAACTAGAGCAGCCGGAGACAACAGGGAGTGCGCTCCATGAGTAGCCGAGCCTCTTGCAAGTGCCTGCTGAACGGCATGGCGTGGAACTCATTCTACTCACGGATTGTTAAATTTGGCCCCTATCTTGTTTAGAGAGGCATCCATGATCAACGTGCATGGTCAGCGAGGCTATATATCTCACAGCACCATGGTTGATGCCATGCCGTGACATGGTTGCCTGGATTTCCAGGGTGCCTGGAAATTGTCTATGGATTCCAACATCAAGGGCATAGAGGTAAACACACCAGGGGGGAAAGACCCATCTGTTATGTTCCTTCTCGGTTAACATGTTAAAATGTTGTGAATCACACCAGGCCACTAGTTGTTTCAGGAGCCCGACACACAGTTTACATATATCGCCTTGATGTAAGTGGAGAAGGATCAGCGTCACAACTGGATTGTAATGCCAGGAACAACGAAATACTGGCCGAAGTTCACACTGCCTAGGACGCCTTGTCCAGGAAGTCCGTTGGACTCGAGTGGAGTGGGGTTTTTCATTTCTATGTTGTGGCAAATGGCAGGATTTAACTGCGGATTTTGCGAGAGACTGGCTTCAGCTTGGTTTGAGAACAAGAAGCTGACCGTTCAACTTTCTTGACAACGAGAAAGAAGAACTCCTCCTCCAGCTACAAGCATGCACCTGCCAAGTTGCTGGAGGCCATGTTCAGTGGATACCAGAGCGAAGCCTCGGGCAGTCGTGTCCCACCCACTGTGTCATCTCGTCTGTCGTCTGGAGTTCCATAGCACCAAGTCGCGGATGCTGAGTCGCCTCCTCCTGCAGTCCCGCGTCGGACTGCGTGGTGATGAGGATCGCCCTCGACTCGGGCATTTTGTGCCCGTGACAGTGGGCCGCCAGCGCCGCGCCCCACGACACGATGTTCCTGCCGCTCGGCATGCAACAGCCTCTTGGCCTCGCCCTGCTGGGACAAGCGCCCCGCGTGTAGGCGGCGGTCCAAGACACGACACTTTTGTCGTCGAGTTGAAGATCGTTCACATCCCGGCTTGGGCACCGTTTTTGAAAACACGCAGTGCTCCGGACGGCAAGCGATAAAACACTCTTAGTCACGTTCTCCAGTTCCTCAGCCTCTGCGTGATAGAGTTGTAGTGGAATCAAACATTGTCCAGTGGAAGAATCAACACGCGCTGCAGTGCGTCTATGATGCTCACGTTACGCATATGCTGCAAGCAGAGACAATGTCATGACAGGGCATGGCGAGAAATATCTCTTCGGCGAGATGATGTTTTCTTGTGCATACACCATCAACACCGTCTCTGGCGGGCATGGCGATTGTCGTGCTTGTGCTCAATCTGCCTGGCGCTTCTGCAACCAGCTCCACTAGCGGTGAATTTCTTGTTGTGCAGTTCTAGCAGTCAAAGGGATCATTCGTCAGCAACGTGATGCGCATGCGAGCTTAGAAAATGCGATTCTTATCACACACCAAATTATACGGTGTTTATACATGGTGAGAACGGTTTTACTGCCTTCAAGTCGAGCCAAATCCTGCCCAGAACAAGTCGTCTTCCCTCCAGGAACGATGTGCCGGCCCGTGCTGCACGACTCGTTGCGATCTGGAGCATCCCACTGCTCATGTGTTCCTCTTTTCCCGCTGGATAACAAAGGAAAAGCTCTAGAGATCGAAAGTATTCGTAGCCTTGAAACCCAGACATTAATTGATGATTTCTGGATTCTTGATCCTCGTGCTGCTTGCTCTGCGAAACTGGACAGTTTCTGCTGCCATTGCTGCTGTTTGTAAGAAGCCATTTCAGTGTGGTTGAACTCCGGCCTCAGATAGTTGATCCATCGCAGTCTGCAGCTCTTCCCGCATCGCTTAAGACCTGTAGGAGATCCATCACATGAAGAGTCATATGATGTTTATATACCGGCATGGTCACTCCATCGGCTGTGGCCGTGCTTGAGCATACACTCGATTAATCGAGGTTTCCTTGCTCGAAAATTTGTCTTACGCTATTAGCTTCCATTCTTGTGAAATGCAAACGTGCTTTCTCTAATATATCTACAACTTACAAGAGCTGTGTTTGTTTCTATTTACCTAACATGTCCACAGACCTAGTGTAGACCTTAGTGTCGACCTTTTCCTGTAGTGTTCGACCCACCACCATTGCGTGTAGCCTTTTCCAGCACAACAAACACGAGGTTGGCAGGATTATCATTCATTAAGCCAAGAAATTAATTATAGATAAACTCTTGTTTAATCAAGGCTGGCAAAAGTGTGGTGTATTTCCAACCGGCACAAATTAGACGCGTGTCGGACTCAGACAAATTGTATTTATGTATCACTTGTTTTAAATTTTGTGGTGCCTATCTACAAACACCAACTCAATATGCTCGAGAGCCTGACATTAGCTTTGAAATTAAATAGGTCGCTTGATCGTGTTCTAAAAAATGAGGGAGACAATGCTTGCGTGGCTTGTGGCTGTGATGACAAACTCATTCTACCGTGGACACACTTTTGTTAGTGCTCAAGGCTGGGCGTGAGCACTTACTGGCAGTGGAATTTTCTCATTTGTAGCTGTAGATAGGCATTATATGTATGAGATGGCGGCAGAGGCGTCTCAATGCCGAGAAGAACGAGCTCGCAAAGCTTCTCCAGTCGTGTGCTGCCCACAAGGATGTTGCTCGTACCAGGATCGTTCATCGCACGATAACCGCCAGCGATCGCCACAGCCGCAGTGCCTTTCTGCTCAATCTCCTCGTCCACGCTTATGCGCAATGCGGCTGCCTGGGCGACGCCGCTGCCGTATTTGCCGCACTGCCGCGGCCAAATCTCTTCTCCTGGAACATCCTCCTCCACGCACACATTTGCAACGGCCAGATCCAGTCGGCATGGAAAGTGTTCCACGCCATGCCGCTCAGAGACGCTGTGTCCTGGAACAATATTACCACCGTATATGCCAGCCACGGGCAATTGCAAGAGGCTCGGCTACTCCTGGAGCGAACTCCCTCTTGGAGCGTTGTCTGTTTGAGCTCTCTCGTTAACGGCTGTGCCCAACTTGGTGACATTGATGCCGCTCTATTCTACTTCCATTCGATGCCAACTCGCAACGAGGTGTCCTGGAATGCCATCATCCAAGCGACTACCCAGAATGGGCATCCGGACGACGCGAAGTACGTGTTTGACAAGATGCCTCTATGGGGCATTACTACGTGGAACATTCTTTTCTATGCTTGCGCGCAGCAAGGCAGGGTATTGGAGGCAGCTCGAATTTTTTGTACAATGCCCGAGCACAATCTCATGTCATGGAACGCTATGCTGGCAGCTTTTGCCCAGTATGGGCATCAAATGCAGGCAAAGTGTTGCTTTGACAGGATGCCCGAGCGCAACATTGGTGCTTGGAACTCTATAATTCTACTCCATGGCAATCTTGGACTGCTAACTTTGGCACACTTGGCCTTCCACAAGATGCCCGCCTGGGACGTCATCTCCTGGAACACTTTGTTTCGAGCGATGTACCAAAACGGGCACCTGGATCACGCTACGGAGCTCTTTCTTTCCATGCCGGAGCGTAGCATTGTAACGTGGACCTCCATGATCGATGTGCATGGTCAGGGAGGCTATCTCGACCGCGCCGTGGAAACTTTTAACTCGATGCCATGCCGCGACGTCGTTGCCTGGAACGCACTGATAGCAGCAAATGTTCTGAATGGTCATTTGCATGGTGCTGCCGTGGTATTCACCTCTATGCCCCTGCATGAGGCATTTGGCTGGACGACCATGTTGGCCACTTACGCAGGTCAAGGATGCATGGAAAAAGCATGTGAGATGTTTGAATCTCTTTCAAAGAGGAATGTCGTTTCATGGAATGCAATGATCCAAGCTTATGCCCAGAGTGGGCACGGCTTCGAGGCCTTGGAGCTTTACCACGAGATGCTTCTCTGCGGCGTGATGCCTGACGAGGCATCGTTTAAGAGTGTCATGGTGGCGTGCAGCTACGTCGGGATGTTGCACGACACTTGCCACGCATTACTTGTGTCCATGGCGAGTGATTTTGACGTTGCTCTAAGCAAAGATCACTTCAACTGCATCGCAGACATGCTAGGGAGGAGCGGGCAGCTAGATCGAGCTGAGGAGTTTGTCCATAACATGCCAGTGCCACCTCTTGAAAAGGCCACGGCGTGGAGTGCATTGCTGGGGAACTGCAAGCTCCAGCAGGACACCGAACGAGCAGCTCGAGTGGCAGAGTACGCTCTGGAGCTCAACCCAGGAGACTGCGCTACCTACATACTGCTCGCAAATTTGTTTGCATCCTCAGGATGTCTCCAAGACGACAGTGTGTAAAGAGTTTTTTTTGTGCTTTCTGGATTGGAAGAAGTGGCATTTCTTTTTTTTTGGTGCACTCTGTATCCTAGGTACTCATTGTTGCTCTCACCTGGGATGTCAAGGCAGTGTACTCGTTGATCCACAGGTCAATTCAAATGCTTTTTGATGTTCAGTGTTTCTCAATGTTTGCAGAAAACAATAGGTGTTAGAGCCTTCATAAATAAATCAGCAATCTGATTCTTGATTGCCACATATTTGAGTGTCAGCTCATGTCCCATCATTCCCCTAACATATGGTGAACCTGGCATGTGCTTTTTATGGTGTTATTTCTCTCTTTTCCTTTCAGCTGTGGAATTTAAAGAGTTATTTCATGTTTGTCTTGCAGTAGATTTGCTTGATCTTTTTAGTGCATTAGATACAAAAAACATTGTTTTTCTTTGAATACTACACAGCTTGATAAAAAAAGAGCCCTAAAGCCTCACAAAATAAAAACTTCACTTATAAACCAGGCCAAAATGAATAAGATCCATTTTAAGGCCTACCAATGTGGCCATTCTGGGCAATGTCTGGGCAGGTATAGATCAAGCATCCAATGACCTGGTGATAGGGCACAATGCTTTTTATCCTTGCTGGAAGGAGACATGCTTCCATTGGAGTAACAAAAGGATTGAGGTTCTCAATCCCAAACCTGCTCAGTACTTCTTCCACATAAGCTTAGCCTGAGAGTGTCGTAACTCTTGATCAAGGTTGCTGGAGTGCTTTATTGTTGGAAACAAAGATCCTATCATCCAGAAAAATGACCAAGGCACCATCCTCCAACTTCATATAGATAGGTCATAGAGAGCCTTTTTCAGCCTGTAAATCCTCTTGCTTGAATCAAGGCTTGTCAGGATCTGGATATAAAAACCTCTTCAGGAATTTCTCCATGTTCACATCCATCTACTCCACATAAAGATCATGCTATGCTGCCAAAGCAAGTAACAGTCTGATAAAGGCCATCTTCATGACTAGGCTGAAGGTTTTAGCCTCCAATACAGATTGACGGCATTGGAGTCAATGCCGTCAATGCCGTCAATCTGAGTGAAGCCTCTCACCACAAGCCTGGCTTTGAAGTGTTGCAGTTTTCCTGACAGTCCAGCTTTCGTGCAAAATAGAAGCTTTGTCAAAATGATAATAGCATGTCAAGAACAAATTCAGGAATGTACCAAGTCTCATTTTTCTTATGAGCTTGCATCTCATCAGCTACAGCTTGATCCTATGCAGTAGCATAAGGAAAGTTCTTAGCTTGTACAAGCATACAAAAAATCTACACTTCCACGGCTGTAAACATGGTCTTCTAGCTGAGATGATAAGAGGCTATGGCAGCTGCTCTTGTTCACCTCTCAGCTTGCTCTTGCTAATAAAAGCTTTTGTATATGTCAAAGGGCATCCAGAGCGGCTCAAAACTTGGACAATATCTTGATCATGAGTATGCATAGGTTCAGGAACCATATGCTCAGGCTCAAAAATGTTGCGCTTAGGAACCTGGTCAGGATTAGACGCAAGAACAAAACTATCAGGAATCCAGGATACCACCTTTTTCAGGCTCAGAAGCTCATGTCACAGCAAAGGTCGAAGCTCCTACTATAGGTGGAGCATAGGCACAGCCAAGTCAAGGAAGAGGATCATCATCATCCTCTTCCCATGGACTAAAGAACATAGGCTCGATCTCCCATTGCTTTCTCCATAAAGAAAACATGTTGAAGGAACTGCTGGATCATCTTGACGGTAGGATTAAAGTGTGGCTTTGCATGGGTCTAGATGAAGGAGTTGATATCCCCACTGCTAGTCACTATAGCCTTCCTAGATTTAACTTCCTATGGAGCTCATTAGGAACATGAGAAAAAGCTACACAGCCAAACTGTCTTAAGATATCCATGCATGGACATCATCTGGTACAAGGTACCTTGCCTTGATTAGTTGTTGTCAGCACCCTATTACGCATGACGACAGCTGTATAGCATGATCCCAAAACATAAGAGGAAGACCAGCATCGGCTATCATCATCCTAGCTAGCTCCACCATTGTCTTGTTGAATCGCTCAGCTACCCTGTTGAGCTTAGAGTGTATGGAATTGTGAATTGCTAATGAATTCCTGCTTGCTTGCAGTAAGCAGCAAAATTAAAGGACATATACTCACCTCCTCCATCAGAGTAGAGCACTTTGATATGCAAATCAAGCTGGTTCTCCACTTCATGCTGATAAGCTTTAAATGATGGCAAAGCTTTGTTCTTAGTAGCTAAGAACTTGACACCCACATACCTCATAGCATCATTGATGAATGAAATAAAATATCTTTTTGTCATCAGTTGATGGACCACCAAAGTCCAAGTGCACCAGCAGGAGAGGACTTGTCATTCAAATACTCAAGGAAGAGTTGAATGTGCAGTGATGTTGCTTGCCCATTTTGCATGGTTCGTATAATGGCATTAAAGAAGGTGTGAATTGTCGAATCCAGCCAAAGAACATGGCTAGTGGCATCAAGTATGCTCCTTGAGTCATCTATGGCAAGCCATTGGCTGCAACAAAAGAGTTGTTTTTGTCTCAGCATTGACTTTTAAAATCTAGTGCCACATCTGTTAGGTGCTACCTTTGACCACATGGTTAACATTAGTCAAAGGGAAGTGTGAGACACAAAATCCCTAGGCCCCAAAGTGGAGCCGAAAGAGTGCCACATGGTAGTGGCTGAAGTGAAAGCTAAACGAGCGTAACACGTTTGGAATAAAAGTTTCGACTTGAAAGGTCGAGAGTGGGAGTGGAACACCTAACAAGGGCTCAAGGAACGAGCACAAATTGAGCAATAAGCGAGGCTCCAAAAAAGACCAAAAGGACCAACACATGACACGTGGAAGTGTCCGAGAAGGAGTCCAAGATGGATCCGAGATAGATCCAAGATGGAGTACAAGATAGACCCGAGATGGAGTCTGAGATGAAATCCAAAATGGAATCCGAGATGGAGTCCGAGATGGAGTCCGAGATGGAGTCTGAGATGGACTCGAGATGGAGTTCGAGATGGACCCGAGATGGAGTCCAAGATGGACTCGAGTTGGAGTCTGAGATGGACCTAAGATGGAGTCTGAGATGGAGTCTAAGATGGACCTGAGATAGAGTCCGAGATGGACCCGAGATGGAGTCCAAGATGGACCCGAGATGGAGTCTGAGATAGACCCGACAATAGAGTCCAAGATGGAGTCCGAGATGGACTCGAGATGGAGTTC
>NW_003314321.1:1192737-1246421 GCF_000143415.4 Selaginella moellendorffii
AGATGGAGTCTGAGACGGAGTCCGAGATGGAGTTCGAGAAGGACTCGAAATGGAGTTCGAGGTTGAGATGTGGACTGGGATCGAGACCGGGTTCCAACATGAGACCGTGAGTGCTACCGGGTCGGGTTCGGGGTCCAAGAAGGAGAACTAGGCCGAGGCCTAGCAGATGAACGAGTACGAATTCGAGTACGAGTTCGAATCCGAGTCCAAGTCCAAATTTGAGTCTGAGAGGGTGAAAGCCCAAAGATGGTGGTCTGAGCTAACTCTGGGGGCTTTGGTGAGCTCCAAAACCATAGTAAGAGGCAGGATTCCAGTCGAAGCAGTTCGGCCAGGAAGGCTGGCTGCGGGGGGTTCCAAAAGTATAGTAGGGAGAGTGTGGGGGTTGGAGCCTAGTGGAGCCAGTTTGGCCAGGAAAGGCTAGTTTGGCCTTGGAAGGCCATACCCAGTGTTGGGTGATGAGTTGATCACTGGGAAGTCCAAGACTAGAGTGAATACGGACCAACAAGCGGGGTAGATTAGTGAAGTGTTTAAGAGCCGACTTTAGTTCCCTTGAGAGATCGAATGGTCGATGCTCCCAGTCCAAGTGTGGGTGGCACTACCTACTTGGATACCTAGTGTGGCTCAACGGAACCTCGCTCTAAGCCCATGGCTAGAGCACCCAAAGGTGGAAGGCGGGGAGAGTATCCATAAGGCTCGTGTAAGGCCACGGTGTTCCGAAATGCTGTCCTAAAGGCCTAGATGGTGGAAAGGAAGAGGAGTAGTCCTCTGGTGTAGTGACCAAGGATACAGTTATGTGGTGAGGAAGTCCCATAAGACCATAGGACTTAGTGGTCAGGCTTGTGGGCCTCAATCCAGTGGCAGTGTTGGCAAACACGGTTATGGGCAGAAAGGGACTTGGTGGGGACCGGAAAAGGGATATTGGGGAAGGCTATTCCCCATGTCTGCGAGCATTTTAAGGATGCTAAAGAGTGGATCTAGGATGATCACTTATGGATGAATGGCCTAGTCTTTTAGAGATAGGACTGTGATGTAGGTGGTGTCAAACCACTAGTGTGACCAAGGTGAATGGGCATAACCTTAGTGTAACGGGCTGATATGTCGGTGGTACCTTGGGGTGTCAGTCATGAGATTGGACACATGGAGCACTTAGACCAAATGCGATGGTTGAGTGGCTTGGATGCCATTCTTGGGGCTAGCAAGTCCCTAAGTCCAAAATAGGACTTACTGAGGTTGTGAGTGAGACTTTTCCAAGTGGTTAGAGGTATAAATAAGTGACTAAAGTAGAATGGAAAATTTAGTCGCTTACAACTTGGTATCAGAGCTGTTCTTTAGTCCGAATTTTATTGGTGCTCAAGTATATCACCACTGGTGTTGGCATCGAAAGGTCCTAGGAGTGGGCTTATCCTTAAGGAGTAGCAAGTCGGGAAGACATGACTCTCCATTACAGTTCATGTGGGAACTTGTAAGCGAGGTGGTGGATAGAAAAGGGCCAATAATGGAACGACTTTGGGATCTTGGGAATAGTATAAAATTTTCCTCAGAGAGTTAAGGATGTGATGTAGATGAATGTTTGACTTAGCAAATTGGTTAATGTAATTGTGGTAAACAACTATAGTTGGGATCACGGGAAAGATAAATACTCCAAAGCAATAAAGGAGTCACAAGATTATCCTTATATAGTTGAGGTTGGTGCTCATGAATGTGAGACTAGGATTAATGACCGTGGGAGGTCAAATACGGAAGAGGACACAAGTCCTTAGAATGGTAGCTGAGGCTACCTTTAATGGATGCTGGAATAACCTAAGGAGTTGGGGGTGTACTTAGATGATGAGTTGATATTCTCATCACATGGATAATTAGTCCTAAGGGGCAAAAGTTGCCCCCAGAGAACAAAATAAAATGTTGGAGTAACACTTGCAAAGATGGTCCTTGTGTGTAGGACACAAATACATGAAGTTGCATTCCAGTGAGCTAGCACCTCAAAATAGGACCTTACGGGTTAGTGGATTAGCAAAGTCCAAAAATGCTAGATGACTCAAGTGGAGTCAAGGAATGGTCCTAAGGGATTGGTAAAGGCATTTGGACTGAGGTGCGTTGTACCCCACGAAGGATGAGGGGGATTATAAGATCCAAGTATGAGAATAGTGGGTATCTCATGGATGGCAGAATGTACTATACCAAAGTCGCGGGAAAGGTGTTCCCAAAAGAGAACAACTTTGACACAAAGTTGTGTATAAATTTTATGGTGCAATGCCAATGGATAGTTGGCATGAGAAAAAACTGCATTGGTCTTGGCAAGGACTTAAACACAAGAAAAAAGTGTCTTAAAGGTAGGCTCGTGGAGCCGATGGTGTGAAGACACCGAATGTGCCAAGGTGTGATGCTTTGAGGTTAAGTTAGCGGGTTCATAAGAACCTTTTCTTAAAAGAATCTTAATGGAAATGGGAATGGCATGGCTTAAGCTGGAAAGCATGCGGTTGGAGTGTGGTGACCCAGATAATGATGGAGGTGTGGAAGCACCAACAATGAGTTGTAGGATTTGACAACTATGAGGCAACTGAGCAAAAGGTGCAAGATAATTAAATAAACGGGTAGAAGGTAACTACCCAAGACTTCTTAATGGCACAAGGAAGTTAGATATACCCTTACAAGGGATAAATTGCTTATGTTGCGATATAGTAAATCAATGTCGTAAAAAGTAATGCTCATTATCAAGGAGGCCATCATTGGGATACCCAAACACTCTAGAACACCAGGAGGTGGTGTTTAGTGTCACAAGGGCAATAGATAAGGCCCAAAAGACTAAATCCCTAGCGAATGATGGATAGAAGGTGCTATCTAAATGTCCAACATTGTGGAGACAAAAGAAGACTGTTTACCCAAATAGGACAAAGCCAAAATGGAATTTTAGCAAGGTTAGTGATGGGCATATAAAAGCTTATAAGTAGCAATATTAATCCTGGTGTGTGGGATTATAAGGTGAGCATACCCGAATTGAGGAACCACTTCCTAGGCGATTGAATGGGTTCATCCTTATGAATATTTGCTAGGCATGGCAGAAAGCATAAAGCTATCCTTCTAGTCTGGAGGAAAATAACCGAAGGGAATATACGAGGCCAAAAGCAAGTAGTAAGGGGATAGAATTGAACCATAGGAATCGACGGGTATAATCAAGGGTAGTTATGCAAGTTGGGAGTGGAGAATCAAGTGGGTGCTCAAACATGTTGTTGTTAGTGACTGGGATGCCATGGAGAGTCTAAAACATGGGATTGTCCATGTTAGACCATATAACAATTGAAAAGCTTGCAAAAGGAGAGGCCTTAGTCTGCTAAGGAACAGAGTTCCTTGAAGGTTCCCCTAGGTAGATAAGTACCTAGAAATCTAAGTGTAAATGGTTTATAGAGTGTGCGAAATTAGAGTAACACAGTAGAAGCGTGGTCTTGAAATTTGCCAAGAGGCAAGGTTATCAAGGTTAGGGAAGTAGTTCCCGAGTGTTCAAAGAGAGGGTTTTGAACAAAAGTTGATGGTTAAGGACTTTCATGTTTATGCATAAACCATGTTACAGTAGTTGGATGACTTGTTAAGGGAAATTAACAAGTTGGGGGAACCAATACCCTAGTTGAAGGAGCCAATTTCAAAGGGGTGGTCCATGGGGCCAAGCATGGAGGAGTCCATGCATGATCACAGACTTGTCAAGCGAGAGGACTTGGCAGTGCAAAAGAACTAGGTTCCTAAGTTGTGATCTGTAGCGCACTTTAACTATAAGTTAGTGCACTAGCGTGGGGAGTAACGCCAGGCATCTTGGATGATGCCTTCCGTAGATGCATATACGGAGGTTGGGTTCGAGTCCCAACCCTCTAGTGCTTGGGTTTGAGTCTCAACTCACTAGGGTGTGGTGATAGTTTAAAATATGAGGACACTCATTTTTCAGTGGTCATGGACTCTCAGTAAGGAGATTCGCTTAGGTACACCACCAAACGAGGGATGCCCTGGAGTTGTGATGCACGGTTAAATTGTTTAGTGTGGCTCAACATATCTAACTTGAACACTTTGGTGTGAGTGGCACCAAGGATGTTGTGAATGAGATGGAGACACCTAGTCTTAGTTGCTATGGACCCTTAGCCGGAAGGGCTGGCTTGGGTGCACTGCCAAGTGTGGGGGATGCCCTTGGGGTCATAGTGAACAACTTAAAAATCTGGAGGACTTAGTATCTATTGGCAAGCCTGTTATAGATCACAAGGTGATCTTATGGCCAAAAACAAGAACAAGATCTTTATGAGGTAAAAGGGATAAAATTCCTAATTTAAAGTGTTGATTTGAACTATAATGATGGTGTGGCTTGGTCAAGGTGACCAAGTGGGAAGAACACCTAAGGGAAATGATCTGTGACAATGCAATGGTATAGGGAGTCCAAAGAAAGTAGTCTCTATAAGAGACCTATGGGAAGGTCCCAAAGTTAGGCCAGGGATAGAGCCCACAGTAGAAAATGCTAAAGAGACGTACTAGGGGTGAACACCTTCTAGACTTGGCAAAGCAAAGTCTTTGCTATGGAATTGAAATGATACCTCGAGAATGGAGGTAGAGATCCAATATTGCTAGGTGCAACAATCAAGGATAGGAGCAAAAGACTAATGGCTAAGAAAAGAGCCACGGGAATCATGGGAAATAATCCAAAAGGGCGAAGTTAGGCCAAGAACACTAATGTGTTGAGCACTAACGAATTGTGGGAAAGGCAATGTGTTTCCAAAGATGGATTCCCAATTGCTCCGATTTGGTAAAAGCAGAAGCTCCAATGCAGGGAGCGGTAAGGTAGCCAAATAATAGGGCTATGGACAGCCTTAGCAATAATTATGATAATTGGAACTTAGTGCCCAAGATGGCACGAAATAGAAGAAAGGATGATAGTGCCCTCAAGTAGAGAATTTCCTAGGATGGGGAAGTGGAGTTGCACAATATGTGCAATGCAAGGTGTCGGAGACACCTAGGAAATTGACTGCAAGAAGTCAAAAGTAAAAGTTCCAAAGTGCAAAGGTTATATTGATGGAAATTAAGACTACTCGAGAAGGAGTAGTGGGATTGAGATAGAGACGGTGTCTCTAACAGGTTTAGCGAGAACTAAACCAATAAAAGGAGAGAACCACCACAAGTGGCCCAATTAGTTTCTAAGTTGGAGAGACTATCCTCCTTAGAGGATGGGCAAGGCATGGTGAGCCTTCAGTATTAAACCATTAATGAATATTGGCGAGGTGCCAAAAATGGAAAGGGTAATATATGTTAGTAATACTTTATAAAATAGTTTATCGTTCGATGAAGACATCGAACTTTGTCTATGGGTGGTGGAGTTGTGAGACACAAAATCCATAGGCCCCAAAGTGGAGCCGAAAGGGTGCCATGTGGTAGTGGCCAAAGCGAAAGCCAAACGAACGTAACACGTTTGGATTAAAAGCTTCGACTTGAAGGGTTGAGAGCGGGAGTGGAACTCCCAATAAGGGCTCGAGGAACGAGCACGAAGCGAGCAATAAGCAAAGCTCTAAAAAGGGACCCAAAAGGACCAACACATGACACGTGGAAGTGTTCGAGATAGAGTCTGAGATGGAGTCTAAGATGGAGTCCAAGATGGACCCGAGATGGAGTCTGAGATGGACCCGAGATGGAGTCCGAGATGGACTGAGATGGAGTCCGATATGGACCTGAGTTAGAGTCTGAGATGGACCTGAGATGGAATCCGAGATGGAGTCCGAGATGGACCTGAGATGGAGTCCGAGATGGACCCGAGATGGAGTCTGAGATGGAGTCCGAGATGGAACCGAAACTGAAACCGAGACCGAGACCGAGTCTGAGTCCGAAACCGGGATCGAGACCGAGTCCGAGTCTGAATACTAATATAGGCAATTAGGTGAAATCCCAAAGCAATCGTCCCCCGGGGGGGCTGCAGGGGGTTCCAAAAGTATAGTAGGGAGAGTGTGGGGGTTGGAGCTTAGTGGAGCCAATTTGGCCAGGAAAGGCCAGTTTGGCCCAGGAAGGCCATACCCAGTGTTGGGTGATGAGTTGACCACTGGGAAGTCCAAAACTAGAGTGAATACAGACTGATAAGTGGGGTAGCTTGGTGAAGTGTTCAAGAGCCAGCTCTAGTTCCCCCGGGAAATCAAATGGTCGATGCTCCTAGTCCAAGTGTGGGTGGCACTACCTACTTGGATACCTGGCGTGGCTCAATGGAACCTCGCTCTAAGCCCATGGCTAAAGCACCCAAAGGTGGAAGGCGGGGAGAGTACCCATGAGGCTCGTGTAGGGCCATGGTGTTCTAAAATGTTATCCCAAAGGCCCAAACGGTGGAAAGGAAGAGGAGTACCACCCCCGAACTACCTCAAAGCTCCACTATGCTGCCATAAGCCTTAAAATAGGTTAAGTTCTTTACCTTAACATGCCTTAAGATACCCTTGAGCTTCCTATAAACGACTAAATTTTCCATTATACTTTAGTCACTTAACCACACCTCTGACCATTTGGAAGAGTCTCACTCACAACCTCCATAAGTTCTATTTTGGATTTAGGGACTTGTTAGCCCCAAGAATGGCATCCAAGCCACTCAACCATCGCACTTGGTCCAAGTGCTCCACGTGTCCAATCCCATGACCGACACCCCAAGGTACCATCGACATATCAACCTATTACGCTAAGGCCATGCCCATTCACCTTGGTCACACCGGTGGTTTGACACCACCTACATCACAATCCTGTCTCTCAAAGACTAGGCCATCTGTCCATGAGTGATCATCCTAGTCCTCTAGTGTAGTGACCAAGGATACAGTTGTGTGGTGAGGAAGTCCCATAGGACCATGGGACTTAGTGATCGGGCCTGTGGGCCTCGATCCAGTGGCAGTGTTAGCGAACACGGCCATGGGCAAAAAAGGACATGGTGGGGACTGGAAAAGGGATATTGGGGAAGGCTATTCCCCATGTCTACGGGCATCCTAAGGATTGGGTGGTGAGGTAGCGTAATGTAATTTCGGGAGACTAGTGTGAGACACAAAATCCCTAGGCCCCAAAGTGGAGCCGGAAGGGCGCCACGTGGTAGTGGCCGAAACAAAAGCCAAACGAGTGTAACACATTTGGACTAGAAGCTCCGCCTTGAAAGGTCGAGAGCGGGAGTGGAACTCCCAACAAAGTGCTCGAGGAATGAGCACGAAGCGAGAAATAAGCAAGGCTCTAAAAAGGGACTCAAAAGGACCAACACATGACATGTGGAAGTGTTCGAGATGAAGTTTGAGATGGACCGAGACGGAGTCCGAGATGGAGTCCGAGATGGACCTGAGATGGAGTCCGAGATGAAGTCCGAGATGGACCGAGACGGAGTCCAAGATGGAGTCTGAGATGGAATCCGAGATGGAGTCCGAGAAGGAGCCGAGATGGAGTCCGAGGTCATGACTGAGACCGGGACCGAGACCGAGACCGAGACCAAGACCGAGACTGAGACCGAGACCGAGACCGAGACCGAGACCGAGATCGGGACCGAGACCGAGACCGAGGCCAAGGCCGAGACCAAGCCCGAGCCCAAGTCCGAGTCCGAGTCCGAGTCTGAGTCCAAGTCTGAGTCCGAGTCTGAGTCTGAGTTCGAGTTAGAGTCTGAGAGGGTGAAAGCCCAAAGCGTTCGTCTCCCAGACCCTAGGGGGTTTGGTGAGCTCTAAAAGTATAGTAAGGGGGAGGATTGTAGTGGAGCCAGTTTGGCTAGGAAAGGCCAGTTTGGCCCAGGAAGGCTGTACCTAGTGTTGGGTGATGAGCTGCCCACTGGGAAGTCCAAGATTAGAGTGAACACAGACCGACAAGCGGGGTAGCTTAGTGAAGTGTTCAAGTGCCGGCTTTAGTTCCCCCGGGAGATCAACTGGCCAATGCTCATAATCCAAGTGTGGGTGGCACTACCTACTTGGATACTAGGCGTGGCTCAACGGAACCTCGCTCTCAGCCCATGGCTAGAGCACCCAAAGGCGGAAGGCGGGGAGAGTACCCACGAGGCTTGCGTAAGGCCACGGTGTTCCGAAATGTTGTCCCGAAGGCCTAGACTGTGGAAAGGAAGAGGAGTAGTCCTCTGGTGTAGTGACCAAGGATACAGTCGTGTGGTGAGGAAGTCCCAGAGGACCGTGGGACTTAGTGGTTGGGCCTGTAGGCCTTGATCCAGTGGCAGTGTTGGCGAACTCGGCCAAGGACAGAAAGGGACTTGGTGGGGACCAGAAAGGAGATATTGGGGAAGGCTATTCCCCATGTCTGCGGGCATCCTAAGGATGCTAAGGAGTGGATCTGGGATGACCACTCATGGACGGATGGCCCAGTCTTGGAGAGACGGGATTGCAATGCAGGTGGTGTTGGACCACTGATGTAACCAAGGTGATAGGGCATGGCCTAGCGTAATAGGCTGGTATGTTGGTGGTGCCTTGGGGTGTCGGTCATGGGACCAAACACCTGGAGCACTTGGACCAAGTGCAAAGGTTGAGTGGCATGGATGCTATTCTTGGGGCTAGCAAGCCCCAAGTCCTTATGGAGGTTGTGAATGAGACTCCTCTAAGTGGTCGGAGGTGTGGTTAAGTGACTAAAGTAGAATAGAAAAAATTAATCGCTTACAACTAGAACTTTGTTTTTATGCACCAAATCATAGTATTGGTATTAGAAGAGTTGGTTGCAATGGCTAACTATGTTGAACACTAGAATCCTATTGTAGATGGTGGTGCCGATGATGGTGCTAATGGAGCTGCAAAAGTTTAAACCATTCAAGATGTTATTCATAAGCTATAAACCGAGATACATGGCATGATGGATGCCATGTGTGAGCTGTTAAGACACTCGAGGTTGAATGTGATGGTGCTCCAAGTAAGCCTTTCTTGGTAGATCAACTCAAAATTCCAACCTTTTTTTAATTTGGTTAGCTAATGTGAAGAAGTTCTTGATTGTTAGAGGAATTCCAGATGTAGAGGCTTTAGTGATTATTCCAATGGTCTTATATGATGTGGGTCTTTGGTGGTGGAATTGGCTTGAGGAGTTTCATATTACGGATAAAAAACCAATAATGTTTACTATAGATAAGTTTAAGGTTGCTTTTCATTTATGTTTTGCCCCTCACTACAACATGGAGAATGCTCACACAAAACTTTGACATTTCTAGCAAGGGAAAATGACACTTGGGAACTATATTGAGAAGTTTACTCACTTAATTAGCCATGTTCCAATGAAGGATCTAGATTAGAACAAGTCTTATGGATAGTGAGAGCATTGGGCAACACTTGCATCATTTTCAGATTACAAAGAGTTTGGAAAAGCTCTTTAATGCGGTTTGTCGACTCGACAATGACAAGCACATCACAAGTGTTTAAGGAGTCCTTCTATCAAAAATTGTCATAATGATTGCTATGAACACAAGGATGGGAATAGGCATCATAAACTAAAATTTGTAGTGGCTACTTTAGATGCAAAAGGGTCAAAGAAGTAGAAGTTTTTTGTGAAGAATTATAGATTCATCATTGCAGAGATTAGACACTATAAAATTGATTGTCTACAATTGAAGAACAAGTAGCAGAGCAAAAAGAATGGCCAATCTTCTATTGATGGTAAATTAAATACTAAAAAGTTACAAAATTTACAGCGTGAGGATGATGGGGATGACCATTCCGGTCGGAGGAAAAAGCTTTCGATTGTTTCTCATCAACTCAACTATGTATAGAACATGGAATTTGAGGACACTCGTGAATCAGCTTTAATGCTGGAGGGTGTGTTCTATGGCAGTCTAGTGTGGATTTTACTATATAGTGGGAGTGATGACAACTTTATTTTAGTAAAGTTTATTGAGGAGTATGGCCTAGTGATATAAAGAGTTCTTCCATACATAGTGGAAGGTGCAACTAACTTCAACATTTCGATGCTTGTGTAAAGGGGTTAGAAGTGTTAGTTGGCAAAACCACACTTATGAAAACTTTTTATCTCATAGATATCCATTATGTAAATCTCATTTTTGGGATGCTATGGTTGGTGAAAGTGGATCCAAAGATAAAGTGGAGTATTAAATTTATTTAGCTGAAGTATGGTGGCATTAAAGATGTGTGGTTTGGAGAGGGAGTTTAACCTCCAATTGTTATGCTCTCCACTATATCTTTAAAGCTAGTTTGTCGTAATGGAAAAATACTTTTCAGTTACTTGTTGTTTATTTGTGACTTTGGGACCAAGGTATGTGTGGGAAAGAAGCAACAATATGGGATATACTTGAAGAGTTTGTTGATAGTTTTCCATTTGAACTTCCTTAGAGATTGCCTCCATTACAAGGTTTAGAGCATGAGATTATGTTGGAGCTAGGGATGCAATCAATTTACTAGAGTCCATTGCAGTTAAGTTATGCAGAGGAGCAAGAAGTTCAACAACAAATCAAAGAATTACTTAAGTTTAGATTTATTTAGCCAAAGTAAGTCTTTAGTTAGTGTTCTGGCCTTGCTTGTGAAGAAGAAAGATGGTTCAATGAAGATGTGTATTGACTACTATGCCTTGAACAAGAAGACATTGAAGGATAAAATGTTGATGCTACATATGAATGATATCTTAAACAAGCTTAGTGAAGCACGAGTATTTACCAAAATGGATCTGAGGACTGAATATATCAAATTGCAATGGATGATGCATCTAATTCCAAGATGTCATTTAACATAAGAAAGCTTTAGGCATTTTGAGTTTATAGTTATGCCATTTTGTTTGATGAATGCACCAACCACATTTACTCGATTGATCATGGAGGTACTTAGGCATTATCTTCATGAGTTAATGAAAATTTTCTTGGATGATATTCTTGTTTTCAGCAAGAATATGGAGTAGCATAAAGTGCATTTGTGCAAGATTCTTTTTTTACTATATGTTGGGGGTTGCCAAATGTATAGTAGGGATAGTGAGTAGGTCAGGCATGATTGATCAACTTGAGGCATAGTCTAGCTCCTACTTGCGTGTCTGTCTTTGTTCTATATCCAGTTTGGGTCTAAGCCCAAGTTCCATACCATGTTAGTTGGTGAAGTATCCATATCTTTGTGTTAGGCCACCGGTATGCTGAAATAGCATTAAACTCTGTTTGGCTTTATTTTGTGTGTTAATTTTGGCATTGGGATATTGGATGTTGTAGAACTGTTCCATATCACTCCGTGCTTTTGTCCCTTTGCTCCTTGGGTTGAACACTCGAGAGTTGCTCTGTGCTCAAGTTCCTTCGCTCTTTGGCTCCATATTTGGGAGTTTGGCTTTGTTCCTTTGTTTAGTGGCCTAAGACCTTAAAACTTGAGTTCTACACCACTATCCTTTAAACACATGATATGTGGCATATGGCATGTGACACATGGCATATAGAGGGTTTAGGTTCCACTTCATGGTTATTCTATAGTAAATCATCATAGGATAAAGGTGAAAACTATATGTGTTATATTTGGTACTAGAGGATACGTCTCGGCAAGTATTATCCAATGAGATTGGGCAACAAATCTTGTTGCATATGTAGAGATGAAAATGATGATCTAAGTGCGTACATGTTTGGGTCCTAAGACTTCACATTCATTCCTTAGGTATGGGTTTGGTTAACTTTTTGTACCATACTATGTGAGCTTGCTCTTGGGCTCATAAGAAGGATTGAGTTGTTCCGTTTGCACGAGTTTGCGCTTGGGCTTGTGAGTGAGGCATATTAGCAACTCAAGGTTACACCTTAAGTTGATAGGATTAATATTAGCCTATCGAGGGTTACCATGAGTGGTTCCATGTATTATGGGTAAAAGTAAACCTCCCCTAGGTTTGCTATGAGTGAAAAATAAGCTGGTTTGTAGCTATTTAGCACAGCACTAATGGATCCTTCCTAGACATGATTCTAAGTGGATCCTAAGTGTAGGGAATAGTCTATTGGTTCAAGTAGTCATTGCTATGCTCTCTCATAAACTTTTCTTGGATTAGACTGAAGGCAGTGCAAAAGCAAGTTTGAGGTTTAGTCAAAGATAAGACCGAAAAGAGAGTCCTCAGAAATGAAGAATCAAACACAAAGCTCTATTTCGTTAAAGTGGGAATTGTCATTATCCCACTTGTAAAATAAGGTTTCCAAACCTTTATATAGTATATAAATATAACAAAATTCAACTGTATTGAGGCACATGCCATTTTATTTTAAACAAGGAAATGTCTACTCAATCATTTCTCCTCCCCCTGCCACTGCTTCACCTCTCTCTTCTCCTTGTCATCGTCGTCCAATTTCTTTCCATCCTTTTAATATTGGCTCAGTTGCTCCGAGTCTAGGTGGAGCCCAAGTCCCCATTCAATCTTTACTTTCCCCTTATTAATAAAACAACTTCGTAGACTTCCAATAACATGCTGTAACACTTCTAGTATAATGCAAATCCTCTCAAAGAATTGTCTTTTAATATTAATACAATGGCATGGAACCCCATGCCATAATAAGTTACATTTTTAAATAAATACATGCCATCTCAGACTGTTATTTTTTGCCTCCAACGCCTATACAATAATCTTGGAATTTCATCACTCTCCACACTATCAGGATTTAAACCCAATAGTAATGCCATCTCTTCTCTAATACGTCCACGCTCATGTTCAGTGGTCGAAGAACCCATCCGGTTGAGCAGATTATGGAGATGCGGATAGTGCTTGGCTAGACAATATACATGCCATAAATGATGACTGGTGTCTATCCGATCAAATGGCTTCTGATATACCGTTCCATCTGCCATTTGGTTGATTTCTGCAGCCACCTCCTGGACTGGCCGGTTCTCTATCACCATCGCTTCAAGCCGTTTTGCAAGGTCCCCCAGAACATACGGTTTCTTCTCCCTAGTTTCCATACTGCAAGAGATGGGGTGCACTGCATATGTGTGCGTGTTCGCTGCAGTTTTAATCGGCGAGTCATCGATGATGAGGATTTCACTTGACCTAGTAGTCCGGTTCATCACTACAGCCTCTGGCTTGACGAAGATGGGCTTGCTACCCCTCACATGGACCATAGTCAAGCAATCCTCCTGCGTTAGGAGAAAGTCAAATGGTAATATTACTCGCGTCTGATCGTGCATCATCTGTAGCAACGTTAATGCATTGTGGCGCATCATGGATGTCCAAACTCCCAATTGCAAATTGAACCCGGCCCTCTGTTTTAAGTGTCGCATGGTCATTATTAGATCCCGCAGTTTCTCCCATGTGATTAATGTGAATCTGTCTCTTTTGACCAACTTGCGACCGCAGGCTTTGGAGGGTGCAGTGACATTCGAGGACGAGCCACGCTCATGGGAGAAAAGGACACCGTTCAGATCAAAAACGATACAGTACTTTCGCCGTGACTCTAAAATGAAATGCGTCAGCATAAAAAATGGTACAAGTCAATTTTACCATCTACAATATTAGCGAATGGTGCTCCCGATGGTCGTTCAGAGGGTTTTGGTCGAGGAAACGTGAAGGGCGGAAATACTCTCCTCTACAATGTGGGGTCAATCGCATCCGATGGCGTGTGGGCACATGCCATTTCAGCTATAGACTCTGGTACAACTGGCTCAACAATGGCATGGGGTGGTTCCGATGGCGTGTGATCACACGCCATTTCAGCTGGTGCCTCCGTTGGCAAAGTGGACATAACCGAACAGGCAGCAGGGGCGGTGTAGGGAGGTTCCAACGGCGCGTAGTCAGACGATTGGGCACACGTTGAGTCCGTTGGAAATGAGGATACGACCGGCTCGGCGGCTGGGGCGGCCTCATGCGGGTCCAATGGCGCCTGGTCACCGTCAGTTGGATACGTGGACAAGATTGACTCAGTGGTATGGGCAGCATCAAGTGGAGCGTGGTCAGCTTGCTTGGCGTTGATATGGATAGTAGCCTCCACTAGCTCTGATGACTCTTGCAGGCAAGTAGAGTCTACTGGCGGATCCATATGCATGTCCAAATATCTCCCTTCGATTGAGATGGTATCCTCCCTACTGGCTACTAAAAACAAACTCATTAGCACATTGAATCGACTATACTGTATTTACCATCAACTGCTATTGGGCGCACTGTTGATTCTGAAGGATTGGACATACGTTTCGACCCTTGCTTGGCACTATCCTTCCTCGACACTAAAGGCTAGAGTTTGTATCTTAATTCAACTGAATAATCTCTACTTACCATTTCTTCTGCGACCTACATGGACAATGTTAGAAATGGTAAAAGGTTAGGAATGGATGTACTATTATTTACCTGATGGTTTGTCTTGTATGACCTTCCTCCGCTGCTCTTTGGCCACCTCAGGCTGGCCATCGTCGTCATCATCGTCATCGTCGTTATTGTGATCGTCACCATTGTGAGGACCATCCAAGTCCTCTTCGTCCTCCTCTTCTTCGTCCTCCTCTTCTTTGTCCTCCTCTTCGTCCTTCTGCTCTTCCTGCTCATTATCTTTCTCTGGCTCCTCATCCCCCTCCTGCATTTCTTCCATAGGTTGCTTAGGCTGGATGGCTTGTTTTTCTAGGACCATCTTGGGAAAATCATCTGGCCGAGTCTCCATCTCAAAATACAAGACATCCATAGCCTGTTTCAGTGCTTGACCTAGGACCGTATCCTCACCCAACTGTCTTAACATGGTTTCTGCATGTTCTTGCACCCTTCGAAGATGACGAGATGAGAAAAACGTGGCCCTGACTTGAAAAGCATCCCTCATCCATTGTACCTCTCCATTGAGATTGGGGAAGGGGAGTCCGCCATAGGAATCTGAGTCAGGAGGTGGTGACTGGCTCCTTTCACTCAGCCCTTGATCTGCAATGAATGGCATGAGCACACACGCCATAACCGCGAGGCATTACCTATCATCTTTTCGTTGCCCTTTTTCCTTTTCGAATCAAACGCCTCTGATCCCGATGACTGTCCAACGTGCTTTCGCTTTTTATGACCACTGTCAGTTTGAGCTTGACTGGTGCTTGCCTGTTTTGCCTTTGAAGAAGTGTCTCTTGCAAGGAATGGCATGAGACCACACGCCATTGCAAATATAATTTGTACCTCCTTTTTTCCTATTGCTTGTCTGTTTGTCCTTCTTCGACGCGCCACCAGTGCGCTTTTCAGTCCTCGTGTCTGAATATTCACAACGATCTATAATCAAAATGGCGTGAGGCCTCACGTGACCTTACCTTGTGCAGGTTGTGAGCTCGGCCTAACATCAGTAGTTGTTAACGCCGTTTCAGCATCTGGGGGTGGCCACGCTCCTGCATACAGAGCTTGTGAGATAACATTTAAACTTAAAGTGTGTATTCACCAGGTTCGCAGAGAAGATACTGTTTTTCTTTGGCAACTGTAATTATATGCTCCATTGAAGTCACCTCTTCAATGGAGTTTGTCACCGCAACACACAGGACACCCTTGAGTAGTGCGGCTCGAAAGAATAGTCCGCTGCAATTGTACTCGACAACGCATTTGCCCTTGGTGTCACCCGCTATTGCGTTAAAGACCCAGCTGAGCATTTCCCATGCTGCACCTGGAGCTTTCTTTGGATTCGAAAGCTCCATAGCCGTCTTCAGTTCCTCAGGCACGGGTAAATTGACCTCCCTCAGATCAATTCGATCGGCCTTGCCGAACGAAGCTGGGAAGTCACTCCAGTCCCACTCTGCTGTAGGACCAATAACAAGGGCGAGTGTGAAGATGCGGACATTCGTCGGTATCTTCTTCTTAGCCATTATCCCATGTATCTCCCGCATCTCCTTGCCTTTCAACCGAGCCTTCACCTCGTTCAAGGCCTTCCAGAACTTGTAATAGGATTCGGAGTCGTAGATCATATAGTGGACTGAAGATTCCACCTCCGCAAGTCCCACCATTAAGTCAATGATGGAGCTGACTTCGTCTGCATGAGTGATCTCTTCGTTTGTGAAGTCCATCACACAAAAGATGTTCTTGACCTGCTCATCTCCGCGGGAAACGATGCTCCTCCGCCTTTGATCCTCATCCGAATTCACGTATACCCGGTAAGGTTCTCGATAGGCCTCTGCTGCGGGGTCGAGCTGTTTCTGAAGCCGGCGGTCGACATCCCTCTTAATGAAATTTGGATACTGATCCAACTTCTCAGTTTTACTTTTCGTGGCATCCCGCAGCAGATCGATGAACTTGGGGGCCCCCTTCACGTACTCGTCGATGTCTTCATTTGACAAGTCCAGCTCTTCCATCATCTCTTGCGTGGCGTCGATGCTCACCCTCTCCACGGCCACTTGCTCGAAGATCCAATCCTTCAATAGCGCACGAGCTCTCAGAGTCGTGCACAAGTCCTCGTATGTCACAATATGGCCGGGAGTCATTTTGGTCTTGTTGAAGACTACCTCACCACGTAGAAGAGCATTAGCCACTGTCAGAAGGTCGTCGTCGTCTAGAGACCGCGAGAAACGCAAGGCGTTGAGCTTCAAATCATTGGGCTTCCGGCCGTCCTCCACACCCATTGAGTTTAGCAACTCCCCGTCATGGTACCTCCTCAGCACATCTACCCATTTATCAAAAACAACTTTTGTCGCGAGTAGAATGTTATGGATGCTGAGTGTGTCATTGACCCCCAGTGTTTTCGAGAGAAGACTCGAGAATTCCTGCAATGGAAATGGCGTGAGGCCACATGCTATGCCACATGCAACGAGGCTTACCTGCTAGGCGCTAGTTGCTAGTGCACGTCCTTGTCTTTGTTTTTGTGGCTTCTTCAGTTGAACTCAGAGCTTCCGTGTTCGTGCCAATGTCTCGTGCAGACCCGATTTGTAGCACGTTTCTTGCTTGACATTCTGCGCGTGGGAGATGGATATGATAGATCGGAGGGGCGAGTTGCCTTTTATTAGGCGGACAACTCTTGTCTTGAAGACTTTCTTTACCTCCTCGCCCACCATAATATCCAGAACTATCTCTTGCATCGCCAAGCTAGAATGCTGCCCGGAGACGGCATAGATCCGGATGTTCTGATCGTCCAACACCTTCCTATTGATCAAGTTTGGAAACCTCGTCTCGCCCTTCATTGTTTGGTAGTAGGGGATCACGTCTGCGATGTCGGGTGTTACTGGACTTGCCAGCATCTTCTGCTTCAATTTCTCCACCCACTCATCAGATACTAGCTTGTGGTTGTATTTGCTTTGGATGTCGATACGGCTCACGTCGATTGTATATACTTTGTTGGAATAGTAACAAGTACTATTATCTGCGACGATTTTTGCTGCCTCTTCTTGCTCTTTCTGCTCTTTGCGGCTCTTCTTTTTGGTGGGTGTAGTGTTCGAACCCAAGGCAATGGCATCACCGAGTAGCTTCTTTTTTGGAGCAGCAGAGTCGGACGTCGGCTTGAGCTTGACCACCCTTTTCTACTTCGGGGTAGTTTCCAGATCGACCCCCTTCCCCTTCGCTTCGCGAACTGGAAGCACTCTCAACGGCTCAATGTTGGAATATAGTTTTTGAACATCGCCGTAGGTGAGGTCTGTGGATTCCATGTGATCTTCATAGACCCGCAGCGTCTTTGAAATTGTGGGCCTCCTGGACAACCTCTCCCTAGCTCCCTCTAGGAATTCCTCATAGCCGCTGCCCCCCTCCGGGAAGCCGCTAGGATGTGCAAGGTGGATCTTGAAGGCGGACGCTGTCTCTACCACAAGTGCCAATCCATATTCTTGCATGGAACTGCATGGAGTGTCTGTCACTTGGATGAGGATCCCCATGCATTATTTTCTCCCACCATCTGTGTTGTACAGCATCAGATCCTTGCCTTCCATCCCGAAAGTCTAACTGGTGAGCTCCTCCCCCTTCTCTGCATCCACATTGACAGTGGCTGGAAGAAGAACGTAATTCCTCGCCTGTTCAGAAATGCACAACAATTAGAGCTGACAGATGAAAAGCTAGCAGCTAGAAATAACGTGAGGCCACACACCATTCACCACTGCATCAGATGTCTTGAGGCTGCATCCTAAGATGGCGTGAGGCTACACGCCATCTGTAACCGGACTGCTTATGGAACGTCTTTCAAGTTGTTCTCTTTAATTACTAACAAAAGCTTTTAAGGTTACCAAACGGTATTACTTAAAAAACAAGCAAGTATATTTCTACTCCAAATATTCTAAGGCCCTTAGCCGATTGAGAAAAGAGGTGCACTCTTATTCATGGGCCTTTTCTTTCTAAAAAATATATACAGTTGCAGCAAGGCAAAAGGAATATAGCAACAGGCTAGCAGGGGCCAAAGATAGCGTGAGGCCTCATGCCAATTTTGTGAATGCAAAATTTCACGTGGGTGTCAATAGCATGTTTGAATAATGGCATGTGGCCTCATGCTATTGAGGTTGTTTAGTATGTTATGATTTAGGCCATTCTCCAATCATTTTTTGTATGGTCTTAACTTCTTTTCTGCACTTTCAGAATGGCCTTCAGGGTTGGGGAAAAGGTTTACATTTTGAATGGTGGGAAGAGAGTTGCAAAAGGGACCCTTGTGTCTATGGATCGGAACTTTGTTATACACTGTCAAAGGCTTGGGGAAGGCAATGCTGCTGTATCAGTAGAGACTGTCTTCGATGGGAATGTGGTTGCTATTGAACAAGGAGAGATGGTCGTCGGGGTAAATGTTGTTGTTGCCTTGAAAAATCTTTAGAAGAAAGCAGATGTTGGGGACAGCGCAAGTGCGACGCATGTTCCCTCCGTGGATCTTAAGAACCGTGCTACATGGATTTAGGCGAAGGTGTTTCTAAACAACCTCGAGGGGGAGGTGGTAGCTGAGGGCTTAGCCACAGTTGTCGATCCAAGAGATGCGGTTGCTAATCAAGAATTGGGCTGGGATGATATTGGAGTTGCGATTTTAGAGGTTGTTGACACAGAAGAAAACAGTCTGACTATTGGAAGCATTGTGCGGTGGAAATTGAGGCACTTAGTGTTTGAGAATGTGAAGGATTCACAATCAAACACCACTACAACTGATGACAGAACATCTCTTCATGGGAAAAGAAAGTACACCTTCCTAAAGCGCAGCCAAAGGGATCTGAGCAACGAACCGAAAAGGCAGAAAATGGCGATGAAGGTTCGAATGGTCTCGACAGTTGCTTGTTGCAAGAGGAGGTGCTGTCAACATGCTGATTGGGATGCTATTGAAGAGGAGAGAGCAAGATACAAGACATTGTCCTGGAAGGCAGCTTACAATCATATGTGACATATGCATTTACCAATCACACGTGCATAAATCTAATAATATGGCGTGTGGCCCATATTAATGGCACATAAACCCATATTGTGGGCTTACGTGCTTTATGTACCATCATTCCCTTGCAGCGTGTGTGTTGGTTTCCTTTTATAACACAACGAACTCCATATTTTAGGGTGAAGAGCGTTCTCATGGCAAGCACAAAATCCGTAAGTGAGGCAGAAAAGGAGACGGAGAAGGAGATAGGTGAAGATGTAGAATATATAAGTCTTCCAAACTCCCCGTACTATACTCCAGGTGATCATTTTTCTGAACAAACGGCAACATTAACAACTATCGAGAACGCCCCAGTAACGTCAGAGACAACAATCCAAAGCAAAACAACTGACCCGGAGAAGGATGATAGTACCGCTGAGAGTACCAAAAAGGAGGTGTCCACTAGCGCTTAGGCTTATAATGGCGTGTGCCCTCATGCCATTTACTTGATCACCAAATACTTTTTTCCCTTTGCACTAGTATATCTTAATACCGGTCTGAGAAATAGAATGGCATGTGCCCTCAGGCCTTTTACTAAATCACCTTTGAAAGAAATGCAAGCCTCTATGTCGTAAAAAAAGGTACTAGAGAAATTCCTTAATAATATGAATGTTATTTAGTTTCATGAAAATACACTAAGGGTCAAATGAGTTAAATGACTTCTCCAGACTAGCAATGCCTCTTGCTACACCTTCACAATTAGATTCGTTAGAAAAAGATAACATTGAATAATATCTAAATGTTCTCACCATTAAGTTATATGTCTGGCTAATAGGAATGACGTTCATCTTGGAAAGCTCACCACACGCTCAATGAACAAATAAATAGTGTGTGCACGCATGCCATCGCTCTTCTTTAGCTTCAGATTCGGCTTGTTCACCTTGACAATGAGATTTATTATACAACCAGATGGACACAGTCTGGACATAAAGTCACCGCGCTAGTCACCATGCCCCAGATATGTCTAGCCCCTAGACAAAAAACATATAATTTCACGTCATTTTCAAATACTTGAAAATTTGTACCTAGTCCCATTTTACTGAATAAATCCCACTTTAACGAAATAGAGCTTCACATAAATTATTTTATCTTCTTGGAGAGGATTTGTAACAAGGTATGATTTATTGCTCATGTTTATAATATGCAATTAAAAGTCCCTACCTTGATGCATATTGGAAGTGATAGTCTTACAAATGGTGAGTCATAGGATGGATAGTGGTGAAACGTTAAACTATTTTGTCTAAGCTTGTTATTGAAGACTTGGGTTGCAATGTTCAATTCTTTGACTATTTATTCAACTATTGTTCTTTGAGTAGCTTGATGTTGGATTAGTTTTGAGTTTGGTTGGATAGAGATTGGTATAAACTTGTCTGTGTTGTGAACAAAAGTTAGTGGTATTAGGTGTTGTTAATATCTATCCGTGGGGTGTAACATTTATCTTGCATTTTATCGAATCGAGTTAGCACTTGATACTCATGTAAATCTTTGTAGTAATGACATGGGCATTTGTAACACACGTGGTTTTTACCCTTTATCCTATGGTGTTTTACCATAGGATAACACTATGAAGTGGAACCTAAAGCCTCCATGTGCCACATGTCACATGCCACGTGTCCATAGGGCAGTGGTGTGGAACCTGAGGTTCAGGGCCTTGGGCCACTGAACGAAGGAACGGTGCCAAACTCCTAAGCATGGAGTCAAGGAGTGACGAAACCGGACCACAGAGCAACTCCCGAGCATACAACCCAAGGAGCGAAGGGATAGGAGCCCAGAGTGACTTGGAACAGTCTTAGAGCAACGAGCATCCCATTGCCAAGACCAGCACACAAAACGGAGCCAAATGGAGTCTGGCGCTATTTGTCAAGACCCCCAACAAGATCAAGACTGGAACATGCAGAAGACAGAGAGAAAAGCTAGTGGAAATGAAGAAAAAACCTTAGACTGGCGTTGATTCAGATTGTGGAGAAATGGAACAAAGCTAACTATATATACTATAGGTTGATGAAGCTCCACCACTCTTGGATCGAGGACGGCCTAAATATAGCTAAGGTCGAGGAGGCGCCATATCATCACCAGGAATGTGGCTCGAGACTCAGGAATCGTATGGGAAATCAGAGAGTCAAGAATAGAGAAGTGTCTCGAGAGTTAGGAATGTGGTTTGCAGGTCAAGAATCCGGCGAGAGTCAGGAATGTGGCAAGAATTAAGGGATTCCTAACAGCACCCCCTCCTCAAGAATGAGTGGAATGAGGACGTGAATGAGAATGAAGAGGAGGATGACATGGGTGGCGAGAGACGGGAGATGGAAAAAAAGAAGGAAGACTGGGATGAGAAGGATAACGGTGGTGGAAGTCTTGAACAAGGTCAGGAGAATGAATCAGGTTGTTTGTAGGTTCCCAAGTGCGTTCTTCAAGTCCATAACCCTTCCAGTCAACTAAATAGTAGAGTTTAGACCGTGAGATCTTGGAATCAAGGATGTCCTAAACCTTGTACTCAGACCCATCCTTGAGCTGCACTGGTGGAGGCGAAGGAATGACCCGATTTGGAATAAGACTGGGAATATAAAGCTCAAGGAGAGAGGAGTGAAAAACGAGGTGAATTTGATATGAGGAGGGAAGTGCAAGGTGATAAGTGATAGGATTAATGATGGCAATGATAAGGAAAGGACTGAGGCGTTTGAAATCGAGTTTGGGACATGGCCTAGTGGTGGAGATATTTCTGTAAGCCACAATTTTTCCTTTCCAATTTGCCAGCTTACCTCGTCTATCCGTCCAACACTGCCTTGGCTTTTGCTAAGTTCCCTTGCCAAGGTTCTCGCCTATGGTACCAGCCCCTACTTGGTTTCAGCTACTCACTGCACGAGCAACGGAGTGTTAGCCATCCTTCCACGGATTCCCAAATCACTCCCAATCCCCCTCCCCGGGTTAGACTGGACTTAAGGTTCGGCTACACTCCCCGCAAGCACAAGCAGCCAAGCACACCAAGCTTCCAGATTCCTAACATCCCTTGGTACCACAAGACTTGATCATGGGACCCTCTAAATCCCAAGTCTTGAGTGCAACACTTGCTTCGGGACGCCGGGGCGAAACACCGTGGCCTAACGGCCCGGTATGGGTACCCCTCGCCCCCCACATCCATCCCGAAGGAAGGCCCAAGCCCCTAGGAAGGGCGAGGACCAATGAGCCGCATGGTACTCAAGTGGGGCACCACTCCACATGAGCCGGGAGCACCGCAATCGGTTTCCCTTTCGGGAGTGGGAGCTGCTCTTGAGCACTTCCTTGGATGGCCCCTCCGGCACCAGCCAAGTCCATGCTCACTCCCACCCAAGGCCCCTTAGTCCCAGTCCCAACCTCAAGTCGGTTTGGAAGCCCAACTGGAGAGTCCCTTCAAAACTGGTTCCTGGACCTCACTATCCCTACTATACTTTTGGAACCCCCTGCAGCCCCCCCCCCCTGGGGGACGCACGCTTTGGGCTTTCACCCCTTGACCCGTATTAGTATTTGGACTTAGTCTCTGGCTCGATCTCGGATCCGATTTCGGATCCGACTTCGGATTCGGTCTCGGACTCGATCGCGGACTCGATCTCGGACCCGATCTCGGGCCCGACCTCGGACTCGACTTCGGACTCGGTCTCGGACCCGATTTCGGATCTCGGACTCCGTCTCGAACTCGGTCTCGAACTCGGACTCGAACTCGGTCCCCGAGTCGGTCTTGGACTCGATTCCGGACTCTATCTCGAACTCGGTCCTAGAGTCGGTCTTGGACTCGATCTTTGACTTGGTCCCATCCGATGAACTCTTTGTCATTTTGGTCATGCTTTCGGGGTTCCCTTAGCCTACGACACCTCGGCGAGTTGGTTCCTTACAACTCCACCACCCATAGAAGAAGTTCGATGCCCACATCGAACGTCTCTTTTTTATCCTACGACTTGTTGACCATGTCTCCGGGGGCATCCCCCCACTTAGCGGTGTGCCTAAGTTAGCCTCCCCGGCCAAGAGCTCATGACAACGGAATATAGGTGTCCCTATACTCCACCCCTCACCACGCCCTAGTATGGGGTCGGGACTTGAACCCAGCCTTGCTTTACTAGGGGGTTGGGACTCGAACCCAACCTCCGTAGAATACGTCTACGGTTTCGACATCCCCGCAGGGAGTCGGGCGTAGCTCCCTACGCCTGGTCGACCTAGCTAACCCATGCTAATTAGCTCACCTTTGGCGCGCCTTCGGGTCCCAACATATGCCACTTGCTCAACTTTGCAAATTGATATTTTTAATTGAACTTTGCATAAGTACATAGAGTTCTGCCTTGCAGAAATTCCTCCACTAGATCTCGCGCGTTCGCTAGGTTCTCCTCCGGTTCCCATGTTGCTTCGCAGTGTGGAAATCCTTTCCACTTCACATGGAACTCTCTCACCTCGCGTCCTTGTCGCTTGCTCTTGCGCGCATTGAGGATGGCCTCGACTTCGTATTCCTCTTCCCCTTGGATAACCTCAGGTAAAGGTCTTACTTGGTCTTTGCGAAGCGGATCCTCAAAGTACGGCTTGAGTAAGTTCACATGGAACACTGGGTGCATCTTCCCCATCTCTCGAGGAAGTCGGAGTCGGTAAGCCACTTTACCGATTCGTGCCTCAATCTCGTAAGGCCCCGCGAACCTGCTCAAGGAACTCAAGATCAATTCATTTACAGGAATACATGCATTTTTACCTTTGGGTCAACTTTCGGCTGATCCCACTTGGTAGCCTAAGGTTCTTGGTGTTCAGCCACACCTTCTCCCCAGCTTGGAACTCTACGTCCCGGCGCTTTAGGTTCGCGTACTTGGTTTGCCTTTGTTGAGCCCGTTCCAAGGAATCCCTCACTAGATTCCAAATGTTGAGTCTTTCCGCCGTGAATGCCTCCACGGCGGGTAACTCTCCATGATACTCGGCCACGCCAAGTTCCACAGGACCTTCAATAGCTCGCCCATTGATGACTTCCCATGGACTCACCCCGATACTCGAATGTGGTGAGTTGTTATAACACATTTCCGCAAGTCCCAAATGACTTACCCAATCGGTCTGGTCTCCCGAGACATAGCATCGCAAATAATCCTCCAGCTGCCTATTCACCCTTTCCGTTTGTCCGTCTGTCAAGAAGTGTTAGGACCACCAAACTTGACTTAATACCCCATACCTGTCTGTGGGTGATAGGCTGTGCTGAATTTCAACTTGGTGCGATACTGTTCCAGGAGGGTCCTCCAGAACCTACTAGTGAAGATCTTATCTCGGTCTGAGATAATCTCCTCTGGCCTTCCCCGCACTCGAACCACTTGTTCGAAGAACAGTTTCGCCACACCTTCCGCATCCACCTCCGTTGTGGTGGGTATGAAATGTGCCATCTTCGAAAATCGGTCCACCACCACGAATATCGCATCGAACCCCTCGCTTGGGGGTAGTCCCGTGATGAAGTCCATCGTGAGACATTTCCACGGACGATCTGGAATGGGGATGCTTTGCAACAAGCCCCCACTAGCCTTAGTCACGGCTTTGACCTGCTGACATGTTGGACATGTCTTTACATAGTCTTGGACGTCCTTAGCCATATCTGGCCAATGGTACTTCCTCTTGAGTAAGCCCATCGTCTTGGGCACTCCGCCGTGTCCCGCAAGAGGTCCGTCATGACACTCTTCTAAGGCTACCTTCCTTAGTCCACCTTCTGGAACATACACCCTCGTTTGCTTGTAATAAATGAGTCCATTGCGTTCCGCATAGCCCGTTTTCTCTTCCGTTGGCGGCTCACCTCTCTGGTGAGCTTCCCGTGCCTCCAGATTCCTCAACAACACTTCTTGTGCTAGACCATCGTTCTCATATGCTGTCCGCACATCGTCCCAGAAGGTTGCTGTTGCGCTGGAGATCGCCAACCTCAAGCTCGCTTTTCGACTTAGCGCATCTGCCACGATGTTGCTCTTCCCAGGCTTGTACAGAATCTCGCAATCAAACTCGGCCAAGGCATTGGCCCACCGACCTTGTTTCCCTCTCAGGTCGGGTTGTGACAAGAAGTGTTTCGTTGCCACATTGTCCGTGTAAACCTTGAAGTGTCTCCCAAGGTAGTGTCGCCACTCCTTGAGCGCCTTGACCACCGCAAACAATTCCTTCTCGTGGGCAGGCCACTTCCGTTGAGCCTTGTCCAGCTTCTTCGAGAAGAACGCTACTGGATGGTTGTCTTGCTTCAAAACTGCGCCTAACGCAAAGTCCGAAGCATCCGTGTCTACCTCAAAGTCCTTACCAAAGTCCGGTAATGCCAACACCGGAGCCTTCCTCAACTTCCCTTTGAGGTGGACGAATGCCGCCTCGCATTCCGCTGTCCATACCATCTTCCCTTTTCCCGTTTGATCCGTTAAGGGTAGGGCTACTCTCGAATAGTGTCTGATAAACTTTCGATAGTAGTTGCATAGCCCCAAGAACGCCCTCAACTCATGTACATTCGATGGTCGCTCCCATTCCTGGATCGCTTGGACCTTCTCCGGGTCCACCTTGAGCCCATCCTGGCCCACCACATGCCCGAGAAACTTTACCTCTTGCTGAGCAAAGTCACATTTGCTCTCTTTAGCATACAGTTTATGTTCCCTTAGTTTCTCAAACACCTTCGCCAAGTGTTCGGCATGCTCCTCTAGCGTCTCGCTATAGATCAGGATGTCGTCAATATAGACGACCACAAAGTGATCCAGATAGGGTACAAAGACGTGGTTCATCAACGCCGAAAACGTTGCCGGCGCATTGCACAGCCCAAAGGGCATCACCAAAAACTCAAAGCTCCCATACCTCGTTCGACAGGTTGTCTTCTCGACGTCTTCCTCGGCTACCCTGATCTGGTAGTATCCTGACCTTAGGTCAATCCTCGAGAAGTATTTTGCCTTTCCCAACCTATCGAACAGGTCCTCAATCCTTGGCAACGGGTACTTGTTCTTCTTGGTATACTTGTTGAGCAACCGGTAATCTATGCACATGCGCATAGATCCATCTTTCTTTTTCACAAATAATACCGGCGCCCCATACGGCGACTTGCTCAACCTCACATACCCTTTGCCCACCAACTCCTCTAGTTGGCACTTGAGCTCCTTGAGTTCTTTTTCGTTCAAACGATAGGGGGGACGAACCACCGCCTCAGCGCCCTCGACAAGCTCAATCTTATGTTCTATCGGTCGTGCGGGGGGCAACCCCGCCGGTAGCTCCTCCGGCATGGTATCCTGGAATTGGTCCAACACTCGCTGGATCACTAAAGGCACTTCTTCCGTTCTTGTCTTTTTGTCACTCTTCACCGAGAGTAAGCACAAAAAGGCTGCCTTAGTTCCTTTAGTGAGTTGTCCTCTCGTGGACACCAGGTTCAAGCATGACTCTTTGGCCTTGCTTTGCCCTACCTTTAGATCCTGGGCCTCCACCCTAGATCTTCTTCCTTGGGCATTCGCCAATACCACAAGGTTCCTACCTTGTCCATGCAGGGCTACCACGAACCGATTAAACCAATCCATTCCGAAGATCACGTCAAATCCCGCCATATCCAAGACGGTGAAATCCATGTCCACTTTCCATGTCCCCACTTCGACTCTCGCTTGTCGAAGTACCTCATCGGTGCTTTGGCTACCCTGAACAAACTCTATAGTCCTTGGTTCGCCTAGCCGCTGCACCGTTAGTCCGGCTTGCCGGACTATGTCTGCAGCCACAAAATTATCCGAAGCACCCGTGTCAATAAGGATCTTAACAAAGCTACCTCCGAGCTTCCCTCGGAGGGCTAGTAGATGTCGCGAACGACTCTCTACCAAAGTTGCTCGTGTAATGAGTAACTTTGAGTTAGGGACTGGATCACATACCTCAGTTTGGACTTCACCCCACTTGATGGCCATATTGGCTCTGGCCTTCTTCGGGTAGGGACATTCCCTCGAGAAGTGTCCCGCTTCGCCGCAGTTGTAGCATACGTTGTTTCCCACGCTGCTATACGACTTGACCTTCTTATCCGTGGGTTTGTCCTTTTTCGCTTGACTCCCCCACGTACTCGCTCGCTGGCCACCGGATTTGCCTTTCCGGAACCCCGAGGACTCATTCTTAGAGAAACTCCTTTTGAATTTCCCCTTGCTATACGTTCCCCTTGGTTTGGCCCCTTTGCTAAATGTGGATCCCGACCCCGTCGTGTTCCCCTTTCGCAGGTTATCGTTGAAATGCACCTTGATGGCCGCATCCAACGCTTCCTTGTAGTTGGTCGGGTTCCACCTCATCACCTCGCCGCGAGCCCAGGTTTGCAAACCTGATATGAAGGCATGGAACGCATCCATATCCCCCATGTCCGTGACAAGTATCCTCTTTGCCATGAACCCATTCACATATTCCTGGATGGTTCCTGTCTGTTTCAGCCTACTCAGTTCATCCCTCAGATGCAGAGTGGCATTCGGAGGAACATATGTTGCGCGGATCCTCGCCTTCATCATGTCCCAAGTGACCACCGGTCCTTCGTTGGCCTCCGTTGTTCTCCACCAAGACTTGGCATTATCTGCCAAGTATGGTTTTGCACATGGGACCTTCTCCGAGCTTGGTAACCGCAACGCTCGGAAGTAGTCCTCCATATCGTAAAACCAATCCTCCACCACCTTATAGTCATTCACTCCCTTGAAGACCGGTGGGGGCTTTGGTTTGTACTTGGGAACTACCTGAGGGACTGATTCCACTTCGGTCTGTTCGACCTTGTCTGGTTTTGCCTCAGTCCCGGCCGAAAGATCCGCACCTTCTGCGCTGCCAGCATCCGCAGTCTTTTTCTTTTTCTTCCGCCTCTCGTCACGCTTTAGCTTGCGTACGAGAGTTTCCAGCAGGGCATTGGTCTGTGCCAACTGTCCTTCTAGCACGTCCAATCGAGCCTTGGACGACCGAACCTCGCCACCGGACTCCTGTTTGGAGGTTTCCTCACTGGAGTCCTCCTCATGCAAGGATTCCTCATCCATAGCCTCTTGTTCGACCGGAGGCTCCAGCTCTGGCGGAGGTTCCGTCTCCGCTTGGGTTCGCTTACGCCCTGCCCTTGCCATCTCCCAGCAATCCGCCTCTATCCTTCGCTAGAACTGAGGAAAAGGCTCCGATACCAAATTGTAAGCCACAATTTTTCCTTTCCAATTTGCCAGCTTACCTCGTCTATCCGTCCAACACTGCCTTGGCTTTTGCTAAGTTCCCTTGCCAAGGTTCTCGCCTATGGTACCAGCCCCTACTTGGTTTCAGCTACTCACTGCACGAGCAACGGAGTGTTAGCCATCCTTCCACGGATTCCCAAATCACTCCCAATCCCCCTCCCCGGGTTAGACTGGACTTAAGGTTCGGCTACACTCCCCGCAAGCACAAGCAGCCAAGCACACCAAGCTTCCAGGTTCCTAACATCCCTTGGTACCACAAGACTTGATCATGGGACCCTCTAAATCCCAAGTCTTGAGTGCAACACTTGCTTCGGGACGCCGGGGCGAAACACCGTGGCCTAACGGCCCGGTATGGGTACCTCTCGCTCCCCACTTCCATCCCGAAGGAAGGCCCAAGCCCCTTGGAAGGGCGAGGACCAATGAGCCGCATGGTACTCAAGTGGGGCACCACTCCACATGAGCCGGGAGCACCGCAATCGGTTTCCCTTTCGGGAGTGGGAGCTGCTCTTGAGCACTTCCTTGGATGGCCCCTCCGGCACCAGCCAAGTCCATGCTCACTCCCACCCAAGGCCCCTTAGTCCCAGTCCCAACCTCAAGTCGGTTTGGAAGCCCAACTGGAGAGTCCCTTCAAAACTGGTTCCTGGACCTCACTATCCCTACTATACTTTTGGAACCCCCTGCAGCCCCCCCCCTGGGGGACGCACGCTTTGGGCTTTCACCCCTTGACCCGTATTAGTATTTGGACTTAGTCTCTGGCTCGATCTCGGATCCGATTTCGGATCCGACTTCGGATTCGGTCTCGGACTCGATCGCGGACTCGATCTCGGACCCGATCTCGGGCCCGACCTCGGACTCGACTTCGGACTCGGTCTCGGACCCGATTTCGGATCTCGGACTCCGTCTCGAACTCGGTCTCGAACTCGGACTCGAACTCGGTCCCCGAGTCGGTCTCGGACTCGATTCCGGACTCGATCTCGAACTCGGTCCTAGAGTCGGTCTTGGACTCGATCTTTGACTTGGTCCCATCCGATGAACTCTTTGTCATTTTGGTCATGCTTTCGGGGTTCCCTTAGCCTACGACACCTCGGCGAGTTGGTTCCTTACAATTTCGCCTGAGGAGCCAAACTTTATCCCCAATATTGTAAGAGGGACAATCCTGACGATGGACATTGGCAAATGTTTTGTGAGATTCCTAAGCACGATGGAGGTGGAAGGAGATGGAGTTGTGGATTTCCTGGAGGTTGGAGACAAATGCCTCAGAGCGGGGATTTGAACGAGAGGATTTAGATAGAGAAAGAAGTGAGAGATTGAATCAAGGATTTTGGCCAGAGTTCGCAAAGAAGGGGGAAACTCGAAGAGAGGAGTGAATAGAGTTGTTATAGGAGAACTCAGCAAGGGAAAGGATATCGAACCAATCATCCTGATGATAGTTGATGAAACACCTCAAGAATTGTTCCAACGTCTAAATCGTTTGCTCAGATTGTCCATCAGTTTGAGGATGATATGCCGAAGAGAGGTTGGCCTTCACTCCAAGTAGCTACAAGAACCATTGCCAGAAATGAGAGATGAACTAAGGTCCCTAATCCGAAACCACATCTGCAAGAATCCCATGAAGTCGGAAAATTTCCTTGAATACCAGTTTTGCCATACCCTCGCCTGAAAACTCCTTGGTACACGACAGGAAGTGCACCATCTTTGTGAAGCGATCCACCATGACTAAAATGCTATTGAAGCCTCTAGAACTCAGAAGATCACTCAAGAAATCCATGGAGATGGATTCCTAACGACCTGAAGGGACCGGGAGGGAACAAAGCAAAGGTGGCGAGGTACCTTATTTCGGGCGCAAGTATCATAGGAGGTAACAAAAACTTTGATGTAATCGTCCATGCGGGAATCGGCAGTCGGGAGTCACTGGGTGTCCATGGTGGAAAATGTCACTGGCGAGGTCATCGGATTAGGGTTTAGGGTTTAGGGTTTATGTGCGTTTAAGTGTTTAGGGTCAAAGACACCCTGCGGTGCTGCAATCCGGCAAGGTTTAAGGAACCGGGTTTAGGTTTAGGGTTTAGGTGTAAATGCCTAAATGCATAAACCCTAAACCCTAATCCTACATGCAGTTCCCTAAACCCTAAACTGGTCAATGGTGAAGGATGGAATATTCCCAGAATATTATCTGCAAAGTGAACCACGTTTTTTGTTGCCAGGTACGTACAAGTGACACAAGCATTGTGGACGTAACACATGCATCATATCATGCCATGTTTACAAGTTATCTTGCATCAAAAGTACGTCACCCACCGGATGAATGCTTACTGTCTTCGGCAATCTACTGAAGTCATTCTCCACGACTACCACTGCTGCTGAGTATTGCACTCCAGGTTTGCTACATTCGCAACCTCGCGAGCCAAGGCCGCCATGCACTTTGCATGGCCGCCACTCGGACTCGTGGCACGTGAGAGAGCCAGAATATAAGTACAGTTGGCACCGAGCTAGAGTTAGGGTAGACGCTAGACGACTAACTCTCGATCATGCCGTCTCGACAACGGCACACGGAGAATGTGGATTGCACAAATTGGTGCTGCAATCTCGCCGAATTGCAACACCGCGGGGTGTCTTTAACCCTAAATGCCTAAACGTGCCTAAATCCTAAACTCTAAACCTCGGTGATCTTGCTCGAAGAGTTGGATATCCTCGATATCCACTTCTTCAAAGGCCCTCACTTTGAAGAGACAGGCTGCCTCAACTCGTCCACGTTCCAGAAGCTGCTCAATGCCTACCAGTACCTCCCCTGGACGTTGGTTCACCCACTGCACCAAAAAGTGGCATTCATCCACAGCAAGCTCTGGAGATACCTCCTCCACGAGAGCATGGCTGATGGATTCCACACCATGCGCATGTGGTTCTACCACCGCCTCCATGCCCGCTCTTCCTTCCGATCGTGAGTATGTGAGTTTCAACTCTGAACTCCACACACGATTCATTGAAAAGCGTGTATTCCATTAAAACGGTGCCGCTCCTTCGACATCGGACAGCTCGCGGGATGGCTCTCCCCTACGTAACCGCTGGACTCTGGGTATGTATGAGTGACCTCAGGTCCTCCACCATCCCAGTCCACACACGGTCAACGCGGGGTCAACGGTCAACGACAGAATATTCCCAGAATATTCCCTGTAAAGTGAACCACGTTTTTCGTCGCCAGGTACATACAAGTGACACAAGCATTGTGGACATAACACATGCATCATATCATGCCTTAGCTACTATCGAAGATGCACATGAATACATTATAGATATAGGTAAAGAGGCATGCTTGTGCCACCATTGCCTTTTGCTATGCACTTTGGGGCTTAATGCCATGGTGGGGGAATGCATGCATCCTGTGTTGCAAGCTTGGATGCTCCTCAATATAGACTTTTGGGAGGGTATCCTTTATCCTTGGACACAAAGGTTGAGGAGTTTGTAGGGTTATTAATTTGCATAACAATTGAGTAGTAAATCTCCTATAGGAGTCTAGTAGTGAATTTGGATGTTTTCCACAGCTATCTAATTGTTGTGCAAGAGTGGGTAAAAAGGATGTTCTCATCATGATAAAAGGTGCATCCAACACCATAGAAAATGTGGAAAGTAGTGGAGTGTGAAGAGAAAACTTTGTGAGCACATTACTAGAACAAGGCCATTTAGGCTCTTCAACCACTCTTGGATGTGATGCACAGCTCTAGATACCCCTTGAGACTTGCTAAGTGAGCATGTAACACTTATTTTTCAGATTTAGAGTGTTGCAAGTGTGCATATATTTGCTTGGCTCAAAGTACATGGGCTTTGCAACCATGTTTAGAGAAGCAAGCTCACTTTTTCCTCAATTATACTTTGTGTATTGCCATTTTTTTGGCAGTCAATTGGTGTTAAATGATGATACACAAGAATTTGGAGGGCCAGTGAGATAGGCTATGGAAGCTACTTGGGGCTAGGTACAATTTGTTTGACATGTATACTTCAACCAGCATGAGGGAGGGCAAATTTGGCACCCATGTGCTCTAGGGGTGTGAGAGCTTCCAGAAAAAGATTTCATCAAGGTGTATGTGGCTGGGATCTTGGTATTCCAAATCCTAATTATGAAGATGAAACTAGATTGCCCATACACAATTGCTTTGTTTCATGTGGTTTGCAACAAGTGCATAGATCACGTAGTAGTGGGTAGTGTTCTAGAAAGAACTTCACCTCTATGGACCATGTATATGGGAGCTGATTGATGCGATATAGAGTGTGGTGGAAGGTGACATAAATGGCTAATGAATTTCACTTAGTGACATGAGGCAAAATAAGAGTCAAGAAAATTATATAGAGATTGGCAGTGGAGTTTGGTACTACATATTGAAAGACTCTTGAGTTTATCATCAAGAGCATTGTACATCACGTTTTTGTCAAGACAACAGTAGTTACTAGCACTCTACAAGTAGGCTTTTGATATTATGTGACACCTACTAGACATCACATGGGCACTAACTTTGAGAAGATCATGGCTGATATATCTATCTCAACTCTATGACAAGTTCATTTTCCCAAACTTGTCAGATATATATCTGTAAAATTTATTACAAACATCAATGGTGGAGATAGATGTTTTACCAACCAGAAGTGGCTGCATGCCTGCATTTGGGAGGTCCTTGTGGAGGTGAGAGCATACTTTGATAAATGTGTATGACATTCCCCATGTCCCAATGGGACTAATACAAAAACTAAGTGTGTCACCCTCTTAATGAGTTACTTTACATGATCCTCTTGTGTCACAGTTGGACCTAGTCCTGGAGTAAAAGTGGACATGGTCGTCTCATTTGAATCATGTCAATATCCAAGTCTCCCCCTCAAGCCAAATGTAGAACAGAGTCCACAGGGGTGCCACTGCCAACGAATCTCACCACCTACCATTTTGCCAAAGCCTGGGAGTCATTTGGACCTCCACTCCTCTAGTTGCCTTGGCTTCACCCACTCTTTTAGGATGGCATAATGAAGATGCACTATTGCAAGAGTGAGTCTCCACCACAATGCCACCACCGTTGATATCCTCATTTATTGCCCATCGAAGTGACAATGGTTCCATGCCTCCCAAAGTGCTTGCACCTTTATCACTCTCCAGATGGACCAGCACTTGTGGCCCATCACCTCCTAAATTGACATCTCGACTTCAGCCCCTGTCACGTCCCACCAAACTCACATGTTCCATCTATGTCGTCCGTGATAGCAAATACGTCTCCAAGCTGGACCAATGGTTGGACCTCTAACTCCCTCAAACTAGTGGAGGGTATCCTTGCTTCGAGCCTCAAACTCCGGAATGTCTCGTAATTCCTATGTTGCCTTGAAAATCTTTTGCAATACCTCTCTCGCCATATCACATTCCCATAGTGCATGTCACATTGTCTCTAACTCGCCACACTCCTTGCATCGTTGGCATGCTTCCTCTTGGCACCACTGTCCTACTGGCAACCAATTATTTGCCACCAACCAAGAGGTGGTAGTGAGAGCATACTTTGAGGCTTAAGTGATAGCAATGACAACCCCAGAGTTATGCATGCTCCATTGCTTTGCGATAGGGATAAAATTCTCAGTGTTAGGCAATGAGTTACTATCTAAGTCTTTCATCATGAGTACCCTCCCAAGGTGGCAACTTACTCCTTAAGCTTAGAGGTTAAGGACTATTACTGTATTATAGAGTAGTTTCCACACAAGCTGAGGTATGCAATAGAGTAGTCACCTCTCTTCAGTAAGTGTTGAGTGGTTTATATGGCGAGCGTGAAAGTGGTTTGAGTAAGACATAATAGTAGATAGAATGAATATTTTTCTGGCAGAGTATAGATGATAACACTTTATAAGTTGCAAAAACTATGTGACAACAATTTTGATAAACATAATGAGCTACTATTGTATTTTGGATATAATATATCATGGCATATCCAAGGCCTCAAGCAACATTTGACATGCCTCTCTTTTTTGCATTGGCAATCCTAGGATCATGATGGTATGCTCTAAATACATATGCATGGGAAGGGTGTTGAATAAGGCTTTTTTTGCCTATACTCGCATTTTCACCCCTGCCTACAAAACAATGACAAACAAACAGAGACAAGAACATAGGAAGAAGAGAAAAGAATGTTAGAATGAAAGGAGAATATAATGGAACTCAACCTCAAACCCCAAAGGAGTGAGTAAGGATAAGTATATGTCACTCTCTCAACTCTTATAATTCAATGCAAATGCATACAACAATGAGTGGGGGTTGTTTTCTAGCATGTCAAAGTGCTACTTATATATTACATGATTTTATAACCGTTTCTAACTGATTTTCACTTATCTATGATAAGCATTGCCTAAACTGGGTCTTTCTTCTTTGGATGCCTAAACTTAGGCATAATTTCATTTTGCCTAAGCTTTCTTTCTGTGCTCTATCTGGGATGGTACAAGGGATAAAACATTTACCTCTTCATCACTCCCCCACGATAAAGTTATTGCTTGTCCTCAAGCAATTGGTGTTAGGATCCTATCCCTTACACCCTAAGCCAACTAGCTAAAGGGGTGATCACTTGATTGCAGGGCCCTTTCCTTATCCTATTATCCTGACCTGGTGCCTAACAATCCTCCCCCTCGTCAGGGAATGATCGTCCACGATCATACTTAGGCCACCATCCAGTCACCATGGTCCTTCTCTTAGGGTTTACCAAACCTTGGTTCTCCCTTTAGATCCACCATGTTGAATATTCCTTCAGAATATTCCTGCCCCACTCGTCAGCCACGAGAATCGAACTGGGCTCCGATACCAATGTTATGATCCGGCGCAAAAAGACAAAGATCTAGTTGCCCTAGACTATGCTACGCCACCTCTTGAGGTTCCTCACCACCCAACCACCCCCGAGCTACCTCAAAAGCTCCACTGCGCCGCCGCTCCACTGTGAGCCCTAGGGTAGGTTAAGTCCCTTACCCTAACATGCCTTAATATACCCTTGAGCCTCCCTTTGACCGACGTTGACCACGTAGTCAAAGCTGGCGCCTAACAATTGGATTCTCTAAATCTTGTTTCAGGCTGTTGAGTTTGGTCTTCATAGTGATAAACTCAATGCTTCGAACTGCTAGCTCACTTGGCTGATTCGTAGTCTTGTGAGCGAAGGCACAACTAACCTTGACTTTATAGTGTTGCTGCAACGTCTGCTATTGCTGTGGCTGCCTCATCTTGCTAGATTGATCAATTGAGAGTGTGTCATTGTCAAATGTGTAGGTGGACTAGAGAAGACTAAACTCGTACTTCTCCAGTTCACCTAAAACCTCTTTTGTAGCCTATCAATTTAAATTCGGGATTGATTCAACATTATTAGCCCAATTATCAACAAGTGTATTTCTCTTTATGGGTATCCAAGCTTTATTGTGGACTATTAAAGTTCTTATAATAGCTTCTTTGCCTAAGATTGTATAAAATTGTAGCAATTATCTAATAGGTAGCATTTTATAAATCCTTTATAGGTTATAATACTTAGAATTTATATCTAACTTAAATAGACAGACTATCTCTCTGTCTAAGAAAAATATTTTCTTTTTATATAGGTAACTCCACAGCTATAAGTCTCACTTACACTGGGTACTTACAAAATAATCTAAATATATTATCACACCTTCTTTGATAATAGTAAAGGTACCAGGAGTCAAATTTTATATACCTTGAGCAAAATATTGTCAAGTATTTCATTCGATAATTTGTCGAGCTGTTTAAGCAATTTCATTAAATCTATCATTCGTTAGCCTAGTTAAGCACACAAGATAATTTAGTTTTTACTTTCTTATACTTTTGATTAGCCACATAGAATGGGGATCAATCAACTTTTGTCTGGGTCTATAAGTAAAATAATCTTCTGATAAATGTGGTGAATCATTAGTAAGCATTCTTATTTTATGTACCTCAATTCTCCCATTCAACTTCTATCAAGACAATGGAGGGTTGTCAATCCTCAATCTCTCCACTTAGGTGCACAAAAGGTCCTTCCCTTTATACCCATTTTTAGTGTGGTTAAAATTAATGTAATGTAAGGTTTCTAGCGCATGATAGCCAATTCCAAAGTAGTTTACTTACTTCACAATGGGTTTTACCCTCTAGCTTATATCCAACCTTGCCCTTACAATTGTGGAATTAAAAAAAATGGTCTATTACTCTTAGTAAATTTTAGGCAAACTAAATCAACACTAAGGGTTAATTTCGTGGAGACTTATTTGTGATATTTCCCTATGAAATCAACACAAAAGTAGAATTGTCTAGCATATAATAGCTTATTCTAGATTAATTTACTTGTGAAATAACATTAAGTAGCTTTTCAAATATGTGATAGTTAATTCATGGAAGACTTTGTTTTAAATCTAAATAAAAATTGTTTTTCAAGGTTAATTTTTTTTTAGCCTCTTCACTAATGTGCGGTTATGGTCAATACAAGTCTCTACTCAAGCTTATATGACAGATTTTTAAACTTTGTAGTATATTTTAGAATTTCTAGGAGTGTCTGAGGCTATTTCACCTTTTAAAACATATTCTAATATTTCTAAACTTATTTTAGTTCTTTAAAGATCAAAGTGACAGTAATAGTGTCTCTAAGACTGATGCCTATCCTTAGCAACAAGCTCTACAACTCTCTATTCCATGTTTATAGTGTGAAGCCTCTCGACTGCTTCATTTAGCAAAAACTCAATTAGTATATAGGGTGATCTATGCATTCGAAACATAGGTGGAAATTAAGCTATAACTTTTACTAAAGTAGTTGTATAATTTTGTGTATATGAAATATATTCACTAGGTAGTCATTCTCTCTTGTGAGGAGGTATATACACCTGTGAATCATGTCTCACAAAGGGTGGTTCACACTTTACAAAGGGTATTTCACGCCTTTTGTGAGTATTTCCCCTAGTAATTAAGCATCACTCAACTAGTCTAAAGGCAGATTTTCACACCTATTCACTTGTATATTTGTTCTTTGTCTATACCTCACTTTAAAGGATATAAGGCACGTTTCACATGATTGCTGGAGAACTACAAAATCACCTTTACAATGATCTTGTGGATCCTCTCAAATCTAAACTAAATCCAAATATAAAAAGGAAAGAAATACTTAGCCATGTGTTGTTGCAAAGATTGATACACATCTCACAGCCTTGATCCCCAGAAGATAGTGAGTAAAATAGGCATGGAAGAGAAGAGTAGATGTTGAGCAAGTGGAGTGTATGCTATTATGGCCAAGGATATAAAAAGATAGAAAGGGGATAGGTTTGGCGTGCTATCACTAGCCTATATAACCATTACATGCTCAGTCTTCCAACTCAGGAATTTTGACTGGGAGAAATCTTGATCTCAATTCCTAACTCAAGAAATGCCTTTGTGCAAAAATCACGATGCAAAATGCATGTACCTCTCTACTCTCCGATGACTAGAGTTGAGCAGCTCCTGTAGCTCAAGCTTCCATTGTGGTGGTAGTAGTAGTTGTGGTGTTAACCTCTGGTTCTTCCTTGTAGTCCTCGAGCTTGTCGCGAGTGTAGTTCTTAATGGCAGTCTTGAGCACTTGAAGTCGAGCCTTGAGCTCCATGTTTTCTTTGGTGAGGCGGGCATTCTTGAGTTGGTACTGCTGTGCTAACTCGAAAGATTTTTGGCAGGTGTTTGGTGTTGGGAGTCTATGAGCCTGTATAGTGTGAAGGATTCCCTTTACCTAATCAAGTTCCTAAGCCATGCTCGCCATCTTCTCCTCGTGTGGGCGTGCAAAAACATTGTGAAAGAAGCTCTCCATGCCATCCCACGTGTACACTACCATGTTGGAGTTATGGTACTGCTCCAAGAAGTTTGTAGGCATGGGATGAATCACTTTCAGTTGCTATTGCTCCTCTGCCTTGACTAGAACGTTGTTGGTGGTGTATTTATCATAATGATGGCATTTGTTGCTCATGTGCTTGTGATGAAACTGGTGTTGCATTGTTGAACGAGGCAGCTATAGCTCAGTTGGCGGCCATGTCTGGTGTGGCTCAGCTAGCTGCTGTAGCTCAGTTGGCTGCTGCGGCAAAGATGGTTGCTCCTCAGCACACTGATGTGGTGGAGACAGTTGCTCAGCAGGCTGTGGCAACAAAGGTTGGTGTTGCTCGATGGGCTGCAACAGTGGAGGTTGCTGCTGCTGAGGCTGGTGTTGCTTGGCGGACTGCTCCTGCTGTGTGGGTGGTTTGTGAAGAGTGTTGTGCCCTTGCACAATGGATGGTGGAATTGTAACCGTCTTAGGATTTTCAAGAATATTCTGTGTCAATGAAACATGATCGTCCATTGGAATTGTTGTTGCTGGAGACGGAGATGGTGCCAGTTCATGCAGTGGTGATGGTGGTAAAATCTGGCTGCGGTGAGCTTAGAGGCTGCAAGCTCTTTGTTGATGGCTGAGTAGGTGCCAAACTCTGCTGCCATTTTGTTTTGGAGCTAGAGGTTCTCATTGGTTGTTGTCATTTCGGCACCTTGTGCTGGATTGTTTGCACATCACTGTTTTCATTGTCAATCTATGGAGGTGCAACGTTTCTTCGGCCTTGTCCCCGTGTCTTTCTTCATGGAGTTGTTGCTGTCTTTCGTTGAACCTTTTTCTTCTCAGTGTTTATCAAGTGGTCTTCAACTTGACGCTTTGAACTTTTTGTGGCTGCGTGCTATGGAGGTAGAGGTGGTGGACTGTAGATCACCATGGCTTGACTTCTATGCATGATGATGGCTCAGACATATGGTAGTATCAGTGTCTTCACACATCTCGTCGTGTTGAGATCTGCTATCACCTTCTTAGGTTCCCTGCGAAATTTCGGGATCACATATCCTGCTAAATCCACTTTCTTCCCAGCTTGAAGATCCTCGTAAATGAAGGCTACGGATCTGCTCACTGTTATGGCAATCTCCCAAAACTCCAGGTTGAGAACAAGGAACTTGAAGATTTTGTAGAGCTCGTCCTTGACGTTGGAGAATTGCAAACTAAGCGCCGAGTTGTAGCTCTCGGGATCTTTCATGATGTCATGACTTAAAGCCCGTGTGCGTGGAGCAGAGACTGGCTTGCCTTTGGCTGGGAGACAAAGTGCTGCTGCCACCTCCGAAACTTCAAGTTCAACCTAGCCGGTGGCGAGATCCATCAAGTGAGCCTTCTCGTTGCTCACTTGATTCATGAGATATCCCGCCATTCGTTCTGCAAAGTTGAAGAGGCCGTGAGTGCGAGTCCAATGCTTGACATCAGCATTGAATTGCCACTCGTGATTTTGAGAAAGGATGATGGTATCTGTCTTGGGTGTTTGCTTAGTTCGCATTGTGTTGACTCTTCGGTGTTGTTGAGAATGCTCTTGTACCTGTGATGCAAATAGAGGAAAAGATATGAGCGCTCTTTCTATACTCGTGAACACACTCTTCTTGCTTCTTTTGTGGGCACTCTCTTTTCTACTTGCTTTCTTCTTGTTTCTCTCAATTGGTGTGTTTCTTAGAATCTGATGCACTCGTTTGAGATGGGTGAGAGTGCCTAGTTGATGATCACTCTCTAGCGCACTTGTGATCTCAAGATTTTTTTGCCACTCAAGCTTACCCTTGTGATGTTCTAGTGTGCACTTCCTCACCGTCAGGGTTAGGGCTAACTCTATTTTATTGTTTTGTTCATATGGTGTTCTTGCATTTTCACTAAGTCTTTGCTTGAGTAGACTTGTTTGTAATTGTTGTGGACTTTTTTTGTGGACAACGTGAGTTGTACTGGTTTCATTGGTAGTCAATTCTAGCATGGTGTGCTTGGCTTGCATATACACTATACTTGGTTCTTGATATTTTCTCAATTTGGTGAGATTGACTATTTGAATTTCTTCATCATCAAATGTTGCTAAGTGAGCTGTGCCGAGTGTTTGCATACTTGTGATCTTGAATGGTCTTTCCCATTGATGTACCAATTTGCCTCCAATTTTGTCAATATTTCCTCTATACCATAGAACAAAATTTCCAACTTCAAATCTATCAGTTTTCTTTTTAATCTGTTTTCTATCGTGATAAGCTTTTCTCCTTGCTTGTATGGCTTCAATTGTCCATAAAGCATATAATCTTTCTTCATCTAACTTTTCTAGCATAGCCAATCTTTTCTTGATTGATTCTTCTTGATTAATTTGCAGCTGAATTGCCATTCTTAAGGATGGTATAGTATATTCTAGTGGTGTCAAAGCTTCAAGTCCATAAGCTAATTTGAATGGAGTTGAATTTGTTGAAACTTTATATGCTATTCTATAAGCCCAAAGAGCATCATAAACTTTATTATCCCAATCTTTAAAATTGGTTTGCACTATTTTCTTCAATATATTCTTGAGTGTTTTGTTTGTGGATTCGGCTTGGCCGTTGCCTTATGGATAATATGGTGTAGATTTTTTATGTTTGATGAGGAATTCATCTAGTAAAATCTTGATTGTTTCATTGAGGAAATATGTTCCTCTATCCGTTACTATTTCTCGAGGTAATCCATATCTTGTGATAATCGTTTCATAAAGAAACTTTGTTGTATTCTTTACTGTCGCTTTCTTGAGTGGTTGGGCTTCTGCCCATTTTGTCATATAATCTGTTGCCACCAAAATATATTGATTTTGCTCTTTTGTATAGGTCTTATAAAATCTAGGCCCCATCTTTGGAAAGGTTGCATTGCTATAGTCGGATTCAGTTGTTGTGTTTGTTTCTTGGATGGAAATTGTGTACGTTGACAAATATCACAAGTTTGACAAAACTGTGAAGTGTCTTTCCATAATGTAGGCCACCATCGGCTTGTTTGCAACATTTTCCTTGCTGTAATTTCTTCTGCAAAATGCCCTCCAAAGCAACTAGCATAGGCTTCTTCTAGTAACACGTGTATCTCTTCTTGTGATCATACACATCTTCTTAATATATTATCATGTCTAATTCTATAAAGTCTTCCTCTGACAACTGAGTATTGTTGTGTCCTCAAGACGAATTGTTTCCATTGATCTTGTATGGTGCATGATATGGGAACTTTTGTAGTAGTTAAATAATTAAAGATTTCTTGAAGTGTATCGTGGGTGGTAATCTTAAAAAGATGTGAATCAGGTAAGTCATCGTTAGGGTCTTGTATATTTTCTCCGGTTGTAATTCTGCTGAGATGATCAGCTTGTTCATGGTATTTGCCAGGTTTGTGAACTATTTCGAAATTGAATTCTTGTAATAACAAAAATCATCTTGCTATTTATCTGCTAAGGATGGGTTGTTGAGTAGATGAATCAATGCTTGATGATCAATGAATATTTTGACTTTGTGGAAAGTAAATAATGTTGGAATTTGGTCAAGGCATATATCATGCCTAAGGATTCTTTTTCTATAGTTGTATAATTCATTTCAGGTGGAGAAAGGCGTCAACTTGCATAATAGATGAGGTGATCATGATGATCATCTTTTCTTTGGCAAAGAATTGCTCCTAACACATAGTCAAAGGCATCAACTTGTACGAGAAACTTTTGAGTCCAATTTGGTTAGACTAGAATTGGTGCCTGTGTAAGTTTTTCTTTGAGTACCAAAAATGCTTGCTAACATTCTTGAGTCCAGTGATAGAATTTGTTTTTCTTGAGTAAATCAGTTAATGGTTTAGCGACTTTAACATAGTCCTTGATAAATCTTCTATGGTAACCCATCTTGCCCAAAAAACTTCGCAAACTTTTGAGATCATAAGGTTGTTGCATTTTCATAATGATGTTGGTTTTAAATTTATCAATTTGAATGCCTTGAATGGAAACAATGTGGCTAAGTAGTATTCCTGATTTAACAAAGAAAATACATTTTTCAGGATTAAGAGTAACTTGGTTTTGTCTACATTTGATAAAACATTTCTTGAGGTATTCAAGGTGTTTGTTTTTAGGTCCAAAGACACTAAAGTCATCCATAAATACTAATATAAAATCTGTGAGATAATTTTGGAAAGTATCGGTAATGATCCGTTGAAAGGTAAATGGGGTATTGGTTAATCCAAATGGCATTCCCATGTATGCATATGCTCCCCAAGGACTTATGAAAGCTGTTTTATGTTGATCTTCGATAGCTATGTGTGCTTGATTGTAGCCTGAAAAACCATCAAGAAATGAGTACATCTCATGACCAGCTATAGCATCGAGTATTTCATCTTAAAATGGGATGGGAAAGGCATCTTTTGTAATGGCATCATTTAAGTTTTTGTAGTTCACACAGATGTGTAATTTCCCATTTTTCTTGGGTACAATAACTAAAGGTAATAGCCATTGGGCATTTTGTATTGGATATATAAATCTTACTTCAAGGAGTTTGTTGATTTTAGCTTTTATTTTTTTAGCAAACATTGGATTCATCCGATAAGCAATTTGTTTAATGGGTCGAATTCTTGGAAGTAATTCAATTCGATGTGTACATAAATCTAGTGGTATACCTTTGAGGTCTTTATAAGACCAAGCAAAGACATCTTTATACTTAGTAAGAAGTGTAGTACTATCAAGTTTAAAAGGTTTGTTGAGTTGTATAGCTATTAAGACATTTTGTGGGTTTGAGGGAACCTTTAGATTTAATTCTTCAATATCTTCATTAATATTTACACAAAGTTTGAATTCTTGATTTTCAATGGTGAGAGCTGGTTTGTCTTGTATATCTAGGTGATATTCTGTAGTTTGTAATTGTTCTGGTTGTATCATTGGTCTTGCTTTTTGTATAGTGGTTTTTGTTGTATGTGTCTTCTTTAAATTGGGTTGTTTTGAATCTTTATAGTTTTGACATTTGGTTATAGGAAGTATCATGTTGAGGTCAATTTCTTGAATTGCTTTAAGTTCAGGATATGCTTCAAATAATTTAGCTTTTTCAAAATTGTCTAAGCCTTTTTGCCAATTATATTCTTGAACTTGTGTTGGTTGGAAACTTCTTGAGATTTTCTTGCTTGTCAATGTTGATATTTTAGTTTGTCCTTGTTGGGATTGGATACATATCTCATGTTCCATCCAATACTGTGTAGAAACAACTTTGTTAAGCCAAAGTTTGCCTAACAAGATTTCGTAAGAAGATTCTTCAATTGGCATTTTTAACACAACAAAGTTAACCTTAAATTTATGTCCTTTGACTGTCATAGAGACATCACGGATGATGCTTGCTGATCTGACAACTCTTTGATCAGCCATGCATACATTGAATGGTGCAGTTTATATATTGCCCAGTCCTAAAGCTTTGCATAGAGAATAGTCGATGATATTATCCCTAGAACCTCCATCAAGGATAGCTCTTTCAATATAATTTTTGCTGATGTGTATGTTGATACAAAGTACATTATCATCATAATCACCAGGTTAGATTCTTTCAACTTATTCTTGTTGTGTTAGTTGAGATTAGTGTTTTTCTTGTGTGAGAGCTTCAGGGATCCTTTTATTACATATCTTTAAGATTTGGTCTTTCATATATAGTGCTATTTGCAGTATTTGTTGTAGAGTTAAAGTAATTCCCTGTTGTAGTATGTGCTCGGCAATGGTTGTATACTCATCTTGAGTAAAGCTTAATACTTGAGTTTGGTCATCTTGATTGTATATTTGATCATTAATAATTTTGAGATTTTTGTTTTGAAGCTCTTGTTGAATGGTATTAAGTATTTTTTTACTCTTTTTCCAATTAGTATTCTCGATTTCTAATGCTTGATCACTTTCATCTTGTTCTTCATAATTATCAAGTTGTTGACATTCATATTGTGTTCTTGTGATTACGAAGACTTTTGGTTCTTCAGTCATTAGTTGTTCTTCATCTTCTACATCAACTTCTGCTTGGACTACTCGTGCTGCTAGTGGTCTTTCAACAAGAGCTTGATTGACCCTTTGGTTTTATAGATTGTATTGTTGCCTAGATTGATTTTCTTGTTGTTGATTTTGTCTTGGTTGATAATTTTGTTGCAATACTTGATTGTTGTAATTGTTATATTGCCTTTGTTGGCTTTGGTTGTAGTTGTTCCCTTGTGGATGTTAATAATTGTTTAGTTATCCATTGTATCATTGTTAGTTGTAATTTCCTCTATAATTATTTTGTCCTTGACTATAGTTTTGATTCCGTGGGGGATTATATCCATGATTATATCCTTTATTATATTATTGATTATCTTGGTAATAATAGTTTCTTGGTGGTCTTTGTTCTTGGTTGTTGTTTCCTTGATAATTTTGTCGTGGTGGTCCTCGTTGAACATTTGCCACTCTTGAAACTTTGGGGGTATTTCTATGGCTATATGTCCTTCTCTATTGCAAATCTGACATTTGGGTAAATGGAATTTACAGTCTGAAACAGAATGTCCTTCATTTTTGCATTTTGTACAAAAGACTCTTTGTTTAAGTTCAATTGAAGCTAACTTCTTCAATACATGTCTAATGTCTTTTTCCTGTGTTTGTTTCTTTTTGGTTTTGATTAATATTTCTTCCTCTTCATCATCCGAGTCATCATTAGTATGAGAAGATTCATCTTTAGTGAATTGCTTAACCTATTTCTCAAGTTTTAAGATTCCTTGAGACAATGAATCAACACTTTCTTCATCAGGTGTATCAAGCAAGGCTATTATGTTGCGATAGGCTTCTCGTAATCCTTGTATATAAGACAAACTCTTGCCTTTGTTGGTGATGAGATCTTTACATTTCTTTGCATGTAATTTGAATCGTCTAGTATAGTCTTGAATTCCTTCCTTTGGTCGCTGTTTTATATTCTTAATTTGCTCATAATACTCCTCCAGTGTTCCTCCGGTTGGGAATTGTTCCTTAAATTGTTTAAGTTTCTTGTCATGTGGTATAGAATCCTCTAGTGTATTATACCACTCAAGAGCTTTTTCTTTAAGTGTGTATGGGAAAAGTATGGCTTGATGCTGTTCTTGATTGTTCATTTTGACAATCTGGTTAAATTGTTTTACATGTAATTCTGAATCTTGTGAAAATTGGATATGTAATCATGCTTCCAATTGTACTCATCAGGTTGATGATTGCCATAGGTGGTCATAGACTTTGTTGATTGAGTTGTTGTTTTGGTGAGTCTGGATTTGAGTAAAACTTTGGTGCTGTGTATTCTGCTTTTTCAAATGCCTCAAACTCTGGGGCATCTTCAATATTCAGTTCTTTGTTATTTTTGACTGGGTTGCTCGACTCAACAACTTGAATTTGTTTATCCTTTTTGTCGTACTTGTTTAAAATCATTTCTAAAATTTATTGCTGTTGTTGTTCTAATTTCTCTTTTACTACCTCTTCCTTTTTCACTTCTTGATTCTTTTGTCAAAGATCTCTTTCCCAGCTCTTGATTGCGTCTGGTTTCTGTTTGTACATTTAGTTTGCTGAGTCTTCTTAACTTGAATGTCGAGATAAGTTTCCTAAATTTGTGTTTTGCCTAAATGATCTTGAGGCAATTGTTGTTCTTCATAAATTGCAAAGTCAAGCTCTTGTGTCTTGAGTCTTCTATAAGTTTGGTTTTGTAGTATAAATGCAAAGTCAAGTTCTTGTGTCTTGAGTCTTCTACAAGTTTGGTTTTGCTGTATAAATGTGAAGTCAAGCTCTTGTGTCTTGAGTCTTCAATCGAGTTTTTCTTTCTTGATTTTTCCCAAGTTTCATCTCAAGGTCACTTTCCTGAGTCTAGCTCAAGTAAGGTCTTGTATTTGAAAAATCTGATGGTGTAAGTAAGCACGATTTTGTTTGTTAGAAGGAGGTTTATTTTGTCACAAATTGATCGATTTAGCTGTTTGTTAGTAAATTTGGATACTGCTCGCCAACTTTGGGATCGAGCAGGTATGCAAACAATTGCAATTCTCTTTAGTAGCCCAATCTTGAACAGTTGTTTTAATCTCTTACAATGTGTTGGTTGTTTTGGAATGCGAGCTCTCACTATGAGCTTTTATGTTTCCTAGTCGCTGGTAAGATTTGAAAATGCTGAATACAGCAGTGGTTGTATTTTTAATGTCCTAATTCTTGTATGTTTCTTGTCTCAAGTGACGTCCACACGTCAAAGTATAGATTCTAACAGATTCTTTTTGCTTTAAGCCTATATGTGCACAAATCTATCCAGTGTGCTTTACTATATGGTTGATTTTGTGATGGTGCATTTCCCTGATGCTGTACTTGCTGGTTTTGTTCTACTTCCCTCTATCGTATAGCACATTCTCTTTCATGATTCGAGTCAATCGCTTCGCAAACTTCCCAAGGTATAGTCTCAATTAATATTCTTGTATTATAATTTTGTAATCTTGACACAGGATCTCCTAAAATACTCCTGTAGCACACGTGGTTTTGACCCTTTATCCTATGGTGATTTATTATAGGATAACACCACGAAGCGGAACCTAAACCCTCTTTGTGCCACATGACAGATGCCACGTGTCACATGCCATGTATCCATAGGAACCTGAGGTTCAAGGCCTTGGGCCATTGAACGAAGGAATGGTGCCAAACTCCCAAGTGTGGAGCCAAAGAGTGGTGGAACCGAACCACGGAGCAACTCCTGAGCATATAGCCCAAGGAGCAAAGGGATAGGAGCCTGGAGCGACTTGGAACAGTCTTGGAGTAACCTGCATCTCAATGCTAGGACTAACACACAAAACGGAGCCAAACGGAGTTTGGCGCTATTTCGGCATACCGGTGGCCTAACGCGAGGACATAGGTACTCCACCAGCTAGCATGGAATGGAACTTGGGCTTAGACCCAAGTGTAAGCAACCAAAGGGAACGACTCGAGAGACGATCCGTTGGGGTTCAAATATAGAGGGAAAGGGCCCATGAACAAGAGTGCACCCCCTTTTCCAATCGGTTAAGGGTCTTGGGATATTTGGGGTTAAGCGTCCTTGGGTTTGAATAGTACTGGGCTGGGTGACCTCCCGGGAAGTCCAAACTCAGGAGCTTACATTTGGTATCGGAGCGGTCTCGGGTCCGACTCTGTTGGTTGGCTAAGGGAATCACACCACATGTTGATTGACATCTGGCTGGTCCAGTTTGCTCCCGCTGGGCTCGACCCGAGGGGTAGGGTGTCAAGAGAGCGAGGCTCTCGGGAGAGCTGCGGCTCTCAGCTTCCGTTCACGAGGGCGTGAACTTGCAGGGAAGCGTGGTGGATTGTAAGCAACCAAAGGGAACGACTCGAGAGACGATCCGTTGGGGTTCAAATATAGAGGGAAAGGGCCCATGAACAAGAGTGCACCCCCTTTTCCAATCGGTTAAGGGTCTTGGGATATTTGGGGTTAAGCGTCCTTGGGTTTGAATAGTACTGGGCTGGGTGACCTCCCGGGAAGTCCAAATTTAGGAGCTTACATCCGGTTCCCATGTTGCTTCGCAGTGTGGAAATCCTTTCCACTTCACATGGAACTCTCTCACCTCGCGTCCTTGTCGCTTGCTCTTGCGCGCATTGAGGATGGCCTCGACTTCGTATTCCTCCTCCCCTTGGATAACCTCAGGTAAAGGTCTTACTTGGTCCTTGCGAAGCGGATCCTCAAAATACGGCTTGAGTAAGTTCACGTGGAACACGGGATGCATCTTCCCCATCTCTCGAGGAAGTCGGAGACGGTAAGCCACTTTACCGATTCGAGCCTCAATCTCGTAAGGCCCCGCGAACCTGCTTAAGGAACTCAAGATCAATTCATTTACAGGAATACATGCATTTTTACCTTTGGGTCAACTTCCGGCTGATCCCACTTGGTAGCCTGAGGTTCTTGGTGTTCAGCCACACCTTCTCCCCAGCTTGGAACTCCACATCTCGACGCTTTTGGTTCGCGTACTTAGTTTGCCTTTGTTGAGCCCGTTCCAAGGAATCCCTCACTAGATTCCAAATGTTGAGTCTTTCCGCCGTGAATGCCTCCACTGCGGGTAACTCTCCATGATACTCGGCCACGCCGAGTTCCACAGGACCTTCAATAGCTCGCCCATTGATGACTTCCCATGGACTCACCCCGATGCTCGAATGTGGTGAGTTGTTATAACACATTTCCGCAAGTCCCAAATGACTTACCCAGTCAGTCTGGTCTCCTGAGACATAGCATCGCAAATAATCCTCCAGCTGCCTATTCACCCTTTCCGTTTGTCCGTCTGTCAAGAAGTGTTAGTGCCATCAATCTTGACTCAATACCCATTACCTGTCTGTGGGTGATAGGCCGTGCTGAATTTCAACTTGGTGCGATACTGTTCTAGGAGTGTCCTCCAGAACCTACTGGTGAAGATCTTATCTCGATCTGAGATAATCTCTTCCGGCCTTCCCCGCACTCGAACCACTTGTTCGAAGAACAGCTTCGCCACACCTTCCGCATCCACATCCGTTGTGGTGGGTATGAAATGTGCCATCTTTGAAAATCGGTCCACCACCACGAATATCGCATCGAACCCCTCGCTTGGGGGTAGTCCCGTGATGAAGTCCATCGTGAGACATTTCCACGGACGATCTGGAATGGGGATGCTTTGCAACAAGCCCCCACTAGCCTTCGTCACGGCTTTGACCTGCTGACATGTTGGACATGTCTTTACATAGTCTTGGACGTCCTTAGCCATATCTGGCCAGTGATACTTCCTTTTGAGTAAGCCTATCGTCTTGGGCACTCCGCCGTGTCCCGCAAGAGGTCCGTCATGACACTCTTCCAAGGCTACTTTCCTTAGTTCCCCTTCTGGAACATACACCCTCGTTTGCTTGTAATATATGAGTCCGTTGCGTTCCGCATAGCCCGTTTTCTCTTCCGTTGGCAACTCACCTCTCTGGTGAGCTTCCCGCGCCTCCAGATTCCTCAGCAACACTTCTTGTGCTAGACCATCACTCTCGTATGCGGTCCGCACATCGTCCCAAAAGGTTGCTGTCGCGCTAGATATCGCCAACTTCAAGCTCGCTTTTCGACTTAGCGCATCTGCCACGATGTTGCTCTTCCCAGGCTTGTACAGGATCTCGCAATCAAACTCGGCCAAAGCATTGGCCCACCGACCTTGTTTTCCCCTTAGGTCGGGCTGTGACAAGAAGTGTTTCGTTGCCACATTGTCCGTGTAAACCTTGAAGTGTCTCCCAAGGTAGTGTCGCCACTCCTTGAGCGCCTTGACCACCGCAAACAATTCCTTCTCGTGGGCAGGCCACTTCCGTTGAGCCTTGTCCAGCTTCTTCGAGAAGAACGCTACTGGATGGTTGTCTTGCTTCAAAACTGCGCCCAACGCAAAGTCCGAAGCATCCGTGTCTACCTCAAAGTCCTTACCAAAGTCTGGTAATGCCAACACTGGAGCCTTCCTCAACTTCCCTTTGAGGTGGACGAATGCCGCCTCGCATTCCGCTGTCCATACCATCTTCCCTTTTCCTGTTTGGTCCGTTAAGGGCAGGGCTACTCTCGAATAGTGTCTGATAAACTTTCGATAGTAGTTGCATAGCCCCAGGAACGCCCTCAACTCATGTACATTCGATGGTCGTTCCCATTCCTGGATCGCTTGGACCTTCTCCGGGTCCACCTTGAGCCCGTCCTGGCCCACCACATGCCCGAGAAACTTTACCTCTTGTTGAGCAAAGTCACATTTGCTCTCTTTAGCATACAGTTTGTGTTCCCTTAGTTTCTCAAACACCTTCGCCAAGTGTTCGGCATGCTCCTCTAGCGTCTCGCTATAGATCAGGATGTCGTCAATATAGACGACCACGAAGCGATCCAGATAGGGTACAAAGATGTGGTTCATCAACGCCGAAAACGTTGCCGGCGCATTGCACAGCCCAAAGGGCATCACCAAAAACTCAAAGCTCCCATACCTCGTTCGACAGGTTGTCTTCTCGACATCTTCCTCAGCTACCCTGATCTGGTAGTATCCTGACCTTAGGTCAATCCTCGAGAAGTATTTTGCCTTTCCCAACCTATCGAACAGGTCCTCGATCCTTGGCAAAGGGTACTTGTTCTTCTTGGTATACTTGTTGAGCAACCGGTAGTCTATGCACATGCGCATAGATCCATCTTTCTTTTTCACAAATAGCACCGGCGCCCCATACGGCGACTTGCTCAACCTAACATACCCTTTGTCCACCAACTCCTCTAGTTGGCTCTTGAGCTCCTTGAGTTCTTTTTCGTTCAATCGATAGGGTGGACGAACCACCGCCTCAGCACCCTCGACCAGCTCAATCTTATGTTCTATCGGTCGTGCGGGGGGCAACCCTGCCGGTAGCTCCTCCGGCATCGTATCCTGGAATTGGTCCAGCACCTGCTGGATCACTAAAGGTACTTCTTCCGTTCTTGTCTTTTTGTCACTCTTCACCGAGAGTAAGCACAAAAAGGCTGCCTTAGTTCCTTTAGTGAGTTGTCCTCTCGTGGACACCAGGTTTAAGCATGACTCTTTGGCCTTGCTTTGCCCTACCTTTAGATCCTGGGCCTCCACCCTAGATCTTCTTCCTTGGGCATTCGCCAATACCACAAGGTTCCTACCTTGTCCATGTAGGGCTACCACGAACCGATTAAACCAATCCATTCCGAAGATCACGTCAAATCCCGCCATATCCAAGACGGTGAAATCCATGTCCACTTTCCATGTCCCCACTTCGACTCTCGCTTGTCGAAGTACCTCATCGGTGCTTTGGCTACCTTGAACAAACTCTATAGTCCTTGGTTCGCCTAGCCGCTGCACCGTTAGTCCGGCTTGCCGGACTATGTCTGCAGCCACAAAATTATCCGAAGCACCCGTGTCAATAAGGATCTTAACAAAGCTACCTCCGAGCTTCCCTCGAAGGGCTAGTAGATGTCGCGAACGACTCTCTACCAAAGTTGCTCGTGTAATGAGTAACTTTGAGTTAGGGACTGGATCACATACCTCAGTTTGGACTTCACCCGACTTGATGGCCATATTGGCTCTGGCCTTCTTCGGGTAGGGACATTCCCTCGAGAAGTGTCCCGCTTCGCCGCAGTTGTAGCATACGTTGTTGCCCACGCTGCTATACGACTTGACCTTCTTATCCGTGGGTTTGTCTTTTTTCGCTTGACTTCCCCACGTACTCGCTCGCTGGCCACCGGATTTGCCTTTCCGGAACCCCGAGGACTCATTCTTAGAGAAACTCTTCTTGAATTTCCCCTTGCTATATGTTCCCCTCGGTTTGGCCCCTTTGTGAAACGTGGATCCCGACCCCGTCGTGTTTCCCTTTCGCAGATTATCGTTGAAATGCACCTTGATGGCCGCATCCAACGCTTCCTTGTAGTTGGTCGGGTTCCAGCGCATCACCTCACCGCGAGCCCAGGTTTGCAAACCTGATATAAAGGCATGGAACGCATCCATATCTCCCATGTCCGTGACAAGTATCCTCTTTGCCATGAACCCATTCACATATTCCTGGATGGTTCCAGTTTGCTTCAGCCTACTCAACTCATCTCTCAGATGCAGAGTGGCATTCGGAGGAACGTATGTCGCGCGGATCCTCGCCTTCATCATGTCCCAGGTGGCCACCGGTCCTTCGTTGGCCTCCGTTGTTCTTGTAAGCAACCAAAGGGAACGACTCGAGAGACGATCCGTTGGGGTTCAAATATAGAGGGAAAGGGCCCATGAACAAGAGTGCACCCCCTTTTCCAATCGGTTAAGGGTCTTGGGATACTTGGGGTTAAGCGTCCTTGGGTTTGAATAGTACTGGGCTGGGTGACCTCCCGGGAAGTCCAAACTCAGGAGCTTACATTTGGTATCAGAGAGGTCTCGAGTCCGACTCTATTGGTTGGCTAGGGGAATCACACCACATGTTGATTGACATCTGGCTGGTCCAATTTGCTCCCGCTGGGCTCGACCCGATTGACCCCTTGACCCGTATTAGTCCAAATACTAATACGGGTCAAGGGGTGAAAGCCCAAAGCGTGCGTCCCCCAGGGGGGGGGGGCTGCAGGGGGTTCCAAAAGTATAGTAGGGATAGTGAGGTCCAGGAACCAGTTTAGAAGGGACTCTCCAGTGGGGCTCCCAAACTGACTTGAGGTTGGGACTGGGACCGAGGGGCCTTGGGTGGGAGTGAGCATGGACTTGGTTGGTGCTGGAGGGGCCATCCAAGGAAGTGCTCAAGAGCAGCTCCCACTCCCAAAAGGGAAACTGATTGCGGTGCTCCCGGCTCATGTGGAGTGGTGCCCCACTTGAGTACCATGCGGCTCATTGGTCCTCGCCCTTCCTAGGGGCTTGGGCCTTCCTTCGGGATGGAAGTGGGGGGCGAGAGATACCCATGCCGGGCCGTTAGGCCACGGTGTTTCGCCCCGGCGTCCCGAAGCAAGTGTTGCACTCAAGACTTGGGATTTAGAGGGTCCCATGAACAAGTCTTGTGGTACCAAGGGAAGTTAGGAACCTGGAAGCTTGGTGTGCTTGGCTGCTTGTGCTTGCGGGGAGTGTAGCCGAACCTTAAGTCCAGTCTAACCCGGGGAGGGGGATTGGGAGTGATTTGGGAATCCGTGGAAGGATGGCTAACACTCCGTTGCTCGTGCAGTGAGTAGCTGAAACCAAGTAGGAGCTGGTACCATAGGCGAGAACCTTGGCAAGGGAACTTAGCAAAAGCCAAGGCAGTGTTGGACGGATAGACGAGGTAAGCTGGCAAATTGGAAAGGAAAAATTTGTGGCTTACAATTTGGTATCGGAGCCTTTATCTCAGTTCTAGCGAAGGATAGAGGCGGATTGCTGGGAGATGGCAAGGGCAGGGTGTAAGCGAACCCAGGCGGAGACGGAACCTCCGCCGGAGCTGGAGCCTCCGGTTGAACAAGAGGCTATGGATGAGGAATCCTTGCATGAGGAGGACTCCAGTGAGGAAACTTCCAAACAGGAGTCCGGTGGCGAGGTTCGGTCGTCCAAGGCTCGATTGGACGTGCTAGAAGGACAGTTGGCACAGACTAATGCCCTGCTGGAGACTCTCGTACGCAAGTTAAAGCGTGACGAGAAGCGGAAGAAAAAGCGAAAGACTGCGGATGCTGGCAGCGCAGAAGGTGCGGACCCTTCGGCAGGGACTGAGGCAAAACCAGACAAGGTCGAACAGACCGAAGTGGAATCAGTCCCTCAGGCAGTTCCCAAGTACAAACCAAAGCCCCCACCGGTGTTCAAGGGAGTGAACGACTATAAGGTTGTGGAGGATTGGTTTTACGATATGGAGGACTACTTCCGAGCGTTGCGGTTACCGAGCTCGGAGAAGGTCCCATGTGCAAAACCATACTTGGCAGATAATGCCAAGTCTTGGTGGAGAACAACGGAGGCCAACGAAGGACCGGTGGCCACCTGGGACATGATGAAGGCGAGGATCCGCGCGACATACGTTCCTCCGAATGCCACTCTGCATCTGAGAGATGAGTTGAGTAGGCTGAAGCAAACTAGAACCATCCAGGAATATGTGAATGGGTTCATGGCAAAGAGGATACTTGTCACGGACATGGGGGATATGGATGC
>NW_003314322.1:0-2119 GCF_000143415.4 Selaginella moellendorffii
AGTGAGCTTTCGGTTACTTATAGAACTTTGATCTTCATGCAGGGTTTCTCAAGTTCTTCTCCAGCTTCCTTTGGAAAAATGTGCCACAGGTAAGAAGAATTCTCCCAATTATCTGGAAGTTTTTCGTGACTAAAACGTGATTGATCTCTCAGGACGCTGCTACGACGTGCCACACGGCTTTACATCCAAGCCTCAAGGACATCACCGGGCAATACTTCGTGGATTTCAACAAATCCAACTGTAGTGCTTATGGCAGAGATCCCGAGCTCGCTCACAAGCTATGGACCTTCTCCCAGGAGCTTATAGACAAGCATTCTCTGTCCTAAAGGTAAAAGGTTGATGGTGCTAGAGAGCGAGCTAGCAAACGAGGACAACTCGGCAATCATTTGTGGATAGACTGTATTTACTGTTCTCAAAAGCTCGAGCTCGAGCTTGATCAAAAGTAAGACGCGTTGCCTACATTGTGCATTACTAAAACTTTGGTTTCGAGCATGTCGTCCATCGCGTACTTGACACCGTCTCGTTGGATTGCAGAGTCTTTGATCCCACCGTATGGCTGGTTATCAACGCGCATGCTTGGCGAATCGTTGAGGCAAACTCCTCCAGCTTGTGAAGATCGAATAATCATCAAACAAACAATCAATACTTTCTATATCTCAAACACAAAGCTACCTCTATGTGCTCAAACACATAGAAGGCCTTGTTTAGATCATGCGTAAAGGCGCTGGCTTGGAGACCGTAATGCGTGTTGTTAGCTTCCTTCACGGCTTCCTTGAAATCACTGTGTCACCACCGTTTTAGTTTAGAGAGAGAAAAAAGAGTAAATAAGAACTTTAGGAGCTAAGAAACTTTGAGAGCTTACTTGTATGAGTAGAGAAGGATCACGGGACCGAGAATCTCTTCCTTCCTTACATCTGTGTCAAAGGGAGCGTCTTCCAGGATCGTTGGCTCCATGAAAGCTCCCCTTTGCTTACTACCAACTAGAAGTTTGGCACCTGCCTTCACTGCCTCGTTCACGCTCTTCTCCACTATAGCTGCCGACGACTTGGATATCATGGGCCTGATGGACGTGTCATCTTGGCGAGGATCTCCACCTTTGAGTTTCTTAAAGGCAGCAATAAATGCGGCCTTCACCTACACAATCAGCACCAGATACATTAGATCAAAGCTTGATTTGAGAACAAAGAATACAATAGAATTTAAATATGAGTGTCAGATACCTCCTTGTAAAGGCCACCTCTCATGTAAAGATGTTGCATGTGAATACACAACTGGCTGCTTTGATAGAATCCCTTGTGGTGCTTTTGTTATATATGCTAAGTCCATTTACAATATTGACATATTCCCACCTCAACTCCAAGGATGTAGATAGTGGTAATAGAATTTGAGTGTTATAAATGGGTTTTACAAGATGAGAAATATATAAACCATTACTGAATCGTAAATTTGAGTATCAAAAAAACAATTAATATTTAAAGTATAGATTTTTTTAGTTAAAAACCAGATAGTGGAGTATTTGAAACAAGAAAGAAAATAAAAGAGTGCTATTGTTTTGAAATATAAATTACTAATTATGTTATAAACTAATTTATTTTTCTATTCAGAGAAATTGTTGATGATATAAATATCCAAAACATGCATATATAGTTGAGTAAATTTAAAAAATGTGATTAGTTTTGGAGGATTTGTATAAGTAAAATTAATTTCTTAAATCATATTTAGTCTTCAAGAGTAGAGTTTTCTAACATTCATCTTAAAAAATTCATAATACCTGTAAATATTATTTTTATAAATGTTTTGATAAATACTTGTTATACTTGAGTTAAATTTCAATAATATATTTTATATTATTTGAAAAGTATAGTAAATATCAATATATTTTTTGTTAACATAGCAAAATGATATCTAACTATACAATTTTAACTTTTAAAAATTCTGTAAAATTTAAGTATCAACAATATAAATTTAAATACAATAAAATGATGAAGTATTGAGAATAAAATACAATAGTAAGACTTTACTCACAAATGATAAATTTACTACTACAATTTTTTTCTAAAATAAAAATGTAACAATAAATAATTAAATATTTATATTTTTTAATGACATTATATAGTTT
>NW_003314322.1:3013-4206 GCF_000143415.4 Selaginella moellendorffii
TGCAGTAGACAGAATAGAAAATATACTTAAAATTTAAAAATAAATAAAGTAGTGACTATAGAAAATAATATAATTCTATCATATATAGAAATATGATAGAAAATAGCTTCAATTCAATTCAATTCAATTCAATTCAATTGAAAAAATATGTGAATTTGTAATTAAAATTGTAATTCTATTCCTCCAGCCTCAATCAAACCTCTAGCTATTTTATCTTATAAAGTAGGTTTGTTTTTATGAATAATCTTATGATACTTATTACAGATTCATCAATTAATCTATTCACATACAGTTGTTGGTTAGCTCATATATACTCTAAGATCTGTGTAAAATCATAAAGTTATAATACGTTTTTTAAGACTAATAATGTGTTCTTTGATACATTGAAAAAATAAATAAATATAATGACGTATAGAAAAAAATATGATTGAGACAACATTAGACACAATACAAAAGGAAACCATCTAAAAAATGTGATTCCTCATCACTTAAACTCTTAATATTATTAAATTACATCTATGAACCATTCTTAAATTTTCTGATATGTTATGGTTTAGGACATAAACGATTATATATCATCAATACCCTAATATCCAAGTATAACCTTACTTTTGATTGAAACATTTTAGTCTCAATAACATTGTTAAATGCAATAAATTTAAATTTAAAAAAAGAAGCTTTAGAGATAATAAACTTAATTCATATTTGCATTCTCTTTATATTAAACTATATCCATAAACAATGATAATGATAAATAATAAAATACCTTAACTTTTAATTAGTACTCCTAAATGTATAAACATAAATATTATGAATGGGGAGGATGTCAAATACAAATATAAAAAGAACATAAACAAAAAACATGCTATGTACTTATGGAGATTTAATTATATATACTTTTTTGAAAACATTTAATTGAAAAAAATATATATTAAAATAGAATATAAAAATTATTGTCTATAACAATATCTTATGTTATAATTGAAAATAGAGGACTTAATAGGTACAAAATGTCTTACACACTCTTGATTTATTGGTAGAGCATGTTCTATATTATTGGTGTATTAATAATTTTTATTTTATAAAACAGCTAATAAAAGTTTTTAAAAAAATATTATTTCTATATATTCCCAGAGGAGTTGTATGTTTTTCATAAATGTGACATATAATTTTTCTCTATCAAGAAACCATTA
>NW_003314322.1:4306-8785 GCF_000143415.4 Selaginella moellendorffii
TATGCAGAACAAATCTAGAGCAAGATCAAAAGACTTATGTAAACCATATGGTTTAACTATAGCAAATAAATCATTGTGTCAATATTGAGGCAAAAGATAAAACTCATGTAAAGTTGCTGGTAGATTAAAGTAAGGTTATGAGCAAGAAGACTAATTAAAAACATAAAAGACTTTGTTAATTTTTTAGATATTATTAAGAAATGGATTTGGTATTTGTATGTGTATGAGATATCTTATACCATATTAGATACCATGTCATATATGAGACATGAATTCATAGTTTTATCATTAAGATTTAATACAGATTTGTCTTAATACAAACATTATATCTCTGATGTAATTATTATATTTGGATGAAGATAAAAGAATATTAGTCTGATTTAGAATCTAGAATGTAAACTATTCTCCACTTTTGGCTTATGAGGTTTAATATAAATATGGTAGCAAGCTAGATACATTTATTTATGTATGTTTAAAAATATAAAACCACAGATAATAGAAATTCTATTATTCTTTAGTAAAATATGAATGTTAGAGGCATCATTATAGTTCAGATAAAAAGAATTTAACTCAGTATGCAATCAAAATTAAAATTTCTCCAAACTAAGCTATTTTGTTTTTGGTAGTCTATGATTTTTTTGTTTTGTGAAAAGTCAAGTGCTTTTCAAGCAATGCAAAAATCCTGCATGTGTGTTTAGGGTTGTGCACCTTTTTTATAAAGGCAATGAAACATCAAATTCAAATTTATTGATGATAAAAAATGATATCATCTTCCCCAACACTTGCATTATTATCTATTTGCATTATTGTGCATTTCTTTAGACAGAAAATTTTAGATAAATCTAACTTTATATAAAATCCAAATTTCTAAAATTGTAAATTTATAAAAAGAAGATTTATTTATCTTGGGTATGCTATATCTCCCAGAGATAAACTATATCAAGCTCTAAAATCAAGCTTTGGATATGAGAGCGTCTCTACCAAGAGTCTCAAAATATAATTGAAAGGGGGAATAATGCATGTTATTCATCATTTCTATTGTCACTTGTATATTCACAACAGAATTATAACTTGAAATTTGGTAACACATTAATATATAACTAATTTATAGATACTTTCAGTTTATAATTTATATTTATTTAAAGCTATAATCTAAACCAAAATATTTTTAATCTAAAAATACAAAAAAAATTAGAACATTAATACAAAAAATTATATATAAATACTACTCAAACCTAAATATACTTAACCCTAAGTATCCTAAGACCTTTAACTAATTGCAAAAACTCTTGTTTAAAAACCTTTTTCCTTTATTTAAACTTTTTTGTATCATTTAGTGAGTCATTATTTTTGGTTGCATATAATCCACCATTCTTCCTTGGAAACTCACAATGTAAATTTTATATCACTATATTATAACTCATCTATGATTTATCATTTATCATTTATCTGATAATTTTTTTTATCATTTATCTGATAACAAATTATAATGCATCTGATAAATTTAACCTTGTATACAATAAAATTAGAAAAGAAGATTTATTTATCTTAGGTATGCTATATCTCCCAGCGGAGCTGGGGTCTCTTTGCTAGTACTCATATATTTAAACGAAAGAGCCTGTATAATAATGGCATATACTGGCGACACTTATTCTGGGCATATGCCAAAATCTAACGGCTGAGATTAAACAATTGGGAGTCGTGACTTTTGGGATCATAAAAAATTTCAATTCTCTTTTAGGGCGCGTGAGCACGAGGAGAGAGCGTCGATCATAGCTTGCGGGAAGGTACTCTCTCTCTCTCTCTCTCTGTGTCTATGTGTGCCTCTGTGTATGTGTGTGTGTTTGATGAGGTCTTCATTGCAGAGCACCTCAGTAGTTGATTTCGGATCATACTTTCCTGGTGGACCATTCAAAGAACCATGGAACGATTTAGAAGGCTACAGTCAGCTGTACGTGAACTGAAGCTGCCACTGGTTGGTTCATTCTCGAGTTCAAAAGCACAGGATACCATGGTTAAATATCATCTGGTAAAAGAGTCTTGATCCCCCTATCATCGTCCCTGTGATTCTAACTTGAGATGTTCCAGGATGACCAAGATATTCCGGCCAATCGCAGCAACGGTGACATCGAGCCTGGCGAGGGACCAAAAACCTCCTACCAAAAGCCGCAACCTACATTTGTTCCTTATCCAACACCTTTGAGTGAGTTCCTTTGATTTAGACACTAGAAAAAACTCTAACGCGTTCGTTTTTGGACAGCTCCGGAAGAAGTCCTGGGAACGGCACTGGATAACAATCCTAAGCGGCTGAAAGTCCCAGCCTATTCCAACGAGGTTGTGTTTGTTTCTCCGTTTGCAAAGGTTTGAGAGGCTCACGGCTTTCTCTGTGTCGCCATAGTTGTGCTCGATGATCAGCGAGAACAGGCTCGATGCCTTCCAGACTTACGCGGGGAACAAATCCACCGGCATCCGCCTGCGCAGGTGCATTCGGTAGATTGACGTGCTCTGCTCGGAAATGCGACGAGGATTGGGAGTGAAAGGCGAAGAGGCTCTGATGGAGCGCACGACAGGGATGACGTCTTGGACAACGAGGGGATTCACGTTGTCATCGACGACTAGAATCAAGGTTCTTCACTCTCTTGCTCATCGCTATTCTTTTTTCGAGTCTCTCAAGTCCCTGTTTGTTCCAGGTTCTCGAGGCTGGAACCACGACTAGAATCAAGGTTTTTCACTCTCTTGCTCTTCGCTATTCTCTTTCGAGGCTTAAAGTTCCTGTTTGTTCCAGGTGCTCGAGGCTGGAACCAAGAGAAAAAATAGAAATTTTCGTCCACGGTTCACTTCCTTGTTCTTCAGTTGTGTTTTTAATGCATTGAGAGGGATTTCTATTTTGCAGCGCTATAAACCCGATCCAGCGATCAGCTCCAGCAGCAGCCGCTGGGGTGCAAATTGGGCCACACCTGCAATGTGGTCAAGAATCTCATCTACATTTTCGGTGGCTGCGGCTGGGACGAGTGCCAGACCAACGATGTTCACGTCTTTGACATTGGTATAAGTTTCATCTTCTGGGTTTTCCGGAAATATGGTTTTGATCATGTTTTGGTGGGATCGCGCAGGGACGTACATCTGGAGCAAGCCTGTGATGAAAGGAACGCACCCTTCTCCTCGGGACAGCCACAGCTCCACGGCCGTCGGGTCTAAGCTCTATGTGTTTGGTGGTACCGATGGAACCAGCCCACTAGACGATCTCTTTGTTTTGGATACTGGTAAGCGAGTTCTATCGATTTTTTTTTTCTTGTTCTTATCATCCGATGCAGCTACCAACACCTGGGGGAAACCCGACGTTTTTGGTGATGTTCCTGCTCCGAGAGAAGGACATAGTGCATCTCTCATCGGTGACAACCTGTTCGTGTTTGGGGGATGTGGGAAATCCAGCGATCCCTTAGAGGAGGAGTACTACAACGACCTCCATGTTTTGAACATGAGTTATATCCTGTTATCTTTCCTGGTTTTCTTCTAAACTCTTTTTTTTCTGTAGATACTTTTGTCTGGAAGAAGATTTCTACCACTGGAGTCTCGCCTATTCCTCGGGATATCCATACCTGCTCTTCCTATAAGAACTGTTGCATTGTCATGGGTGGCGAGGACGGTGGTAATGCCTATCTATACGACGTTCATATTCTGGCCACAGGTACATACATTGTGCTGGTTTTAAACTTGTGAATTCATTTGTGTTTCCAGAAACAATGGCATGGCGGGAGGTAAAGACGACTGGTGCCGAGCTGATGCCAAGAGCTGGTGAACGCAGAGCAAGGCATATTATTCTTCTATGGGGGATGTAACGAAGAGCTTGAAGCTCTGGATGACATGTATTTCCTCGACACAGGTTGGCTTCTTCTTTTATTGACATTGCTGCTGACAATATGGTTGCCGTTTTTCTGTGAAAAGATGTTGGAGGGAGAAAGATCCATCAGAACCAAAACTATCCATGCGTAAGGAACTTAAGAGAAGGCGGCAAGAGTAACGTGCCACGCCATTCGTGCTAGACAAGCAACGGGATGCGGACAAGAGCTTGGTTTCATCTCACGGAGGTATCTGCAGAAAACCTTGGACCTCTCCAAATTTTCCCTGTCAAACTCATGCTACAGAGTTTCAAGCTCACGTTCAGCCGCTAGGCGAGAAGATGTTTGAGGCTAGAGTAAGCGACGTATTCAACTATGGATACACGCTAGAAGCCTCCATCGATGGGAAGCTCTTCCATGGGCTGCTCCTCTCGTACAAGCCTGGCTTTGCTCAGGCAGTGCAATCTTACATCCTCAGTTACTCTCTAATGCCAGGAAGGAAGACATCACAGGAGGAAACCACAGGACGTCCAAAAAGGCTGTAGTAAAGGCCAACCGAGCAAAGAGGAGTTCAAAGAAACCATGGATATCCATACCTGCTCTTCCTATAATTATTAAAGTTTCACAAAGTCTTTATTAC